>NC_081439.1:109357607-109571930 GCF_949786415.1 Peromyscus eremicus
ATTGTCTCCCAGTCACCTAGCAGGGCATGGGGCCAGGTTGGAGAGAGAAGACAACATAGTGACATCGGGGGGGCCTTAGGCTGACAACTAGGAGTCAGGTTGGAGCAGGCTCTGGAGGTAGAAAGGGAGGCAGGGAGCATCAAGTTCTGCTCATGTGCTCCTTTTCAGTCATGCTCTGGGAGAGACACCTTGGGGAGGGGGCTAGTAGGAAGGAGGGACTTCCAGGAATAGCTTAGCTGGGCACCAGCCCTAGGAAAGAGGCCGGGGTTCTGAGGTCTGGGCAAGAGACAGACTGTATTTCTCCTGGCACACAGTGAAACCTGGGAACGTTTAGGATCCTTTTCAGTTTTTTTTCCTCTTTCCTCCTCTTTATGGAAAATCTGTAGATAACTTTCTCAGATGACTGGACACCCTGAAAGCACAGCGCTAGAAGGACTGGCAGGGGAGAAGAGGCCCCCAGAATGCTCGGACAGGATCTGCTTTTACTATTTATTTATTTACTTACTTGTGGTTCAGCAAAGAGGGAGTTACTCTGCTCATATATTTTATCTGTCAAGTTTTATCATGGAAACTGGCCCCTCTAACCTCTGGAAAGGATGAGGTTGGAGTCCCCCCAGCTCAAAGGTGTCTGGCCACAGGTCATTTTAAGGCCTTGATGGTCTCAACAGTCACCACATAGCCATAAACTACAATGGGAGGTCTAACCAGCATTATGGCTCCTAGTTCAGGACCCATGAAGTTAGGATAAAGCTGTAGCTATGGGGCTGGAGAAAGGGTTTAGCAGTTACGTGTGCCTACTGTTCTTTCAGAGGATCAGAGTTCAAGTGTCAGCCCCCACGTGGAGGGTGGGCACGCACAACCAACTGTAACTCCAACTCCAGTGGATCTGACACCCTCCTCTGAACTCTACCGGCAGCTACACTCACACGCACAAGGCCACAAGCAGACATACATGTAGACATTAATTAAAAATAAGAATAAATCTTTGAGAAATTCAACTATCTGCAGAGAGAAAAGCTGCTGAGTTTGTGCCCCAGGATGAGTCTTTTCTGCCTGTATAGTTGCAGAAGCCTGAATCGATCAGCATGGAATCCCTAATGGTTTCCCCAGATCCAGTCTCAGGCTGAACCCTCATCGAGGTTGAGCCTTGGTCCCCAGCCTGCACCCCAGTCCTGACCACAGTCTGGAGCTCTGTGCTGGAGTTCTGTGGTCTCACGGGAGCCAGGCTAAAGAGTGGCTTTTCAGGGAAACCCACCCCCAGCGTCCGAGACGTGACTCAAAGTTTCCATTCTACTGCCCACAGGTCAAGAGCACCATCCCCAGATTGTAAAGAGGCTCTGAAACTGCAGTACCTAGGCTGAAGAGAGTAGCTGGGCCTCGATCTCTGCCGGGGGCCGAGGGATTACGAAAAACTCCCACTTTTCATCTACAGTAGGAGCAGCTCTCCTGCTACTTGGGAAGAAGGAGGCCTTCTTTTGAGTCGGAATGAACGTCACAAGAAGCGGTGGGGCTCTAGCCACCCGTCACGCCTTCCCTCGCCATCCTTTTTCTAGGCGCCAGGACCTCCCCATCCCAAGATCACCCCGTGGGGGGCTGAGCGCTCCCACCCACTCTTCTTGAGCAGACGCCTCTGCAGCGCCGCCTACAGGCAGAATGCGCATGGCGCCTTGACTCTGGCCGCCGCAGCTGCTGGATCTAGCGCTCCTCTGGCCCCTAAACTCTCCAGCTTTCGTGGATGGCGTATTGCCTTCCCTAGCCTCCCCTGACCCCAAGTGTGCTGGCCAGCCTGGCCCCAAGATCGAGCCCTGCCGGGCTCAGGCAGCCGGTACTCTAACCTTTCCACTCTTGCTGCTTGCTGCACTCTAAGCGGCCTCCTGCCCCGGGGCGCCTCTTCCTGGGAAGCAGTGAAGTCACGCTGGGCCCCCGATCCGCTGACTCAAGAGAACTAGAATCCTCCGCCCTGCCGGGCACACCCCTTGAAACTTCGCCTCGATTCTTTCTTTCTTGCTCCCGCCCCTCCATCTCCTTCCTTTCGTCCCGCAGGCTAGCAGGGGCGGCTGAGCTCCTGGGAAAGGATTCATTCCGTGGGGCGGCTGGGAGAAAGTGTTTAGCACGTCCACGTGGAGACCTCCCGCACTCTGTTCCACCCCCACCGAGCTGCACTCTTCTGAGGCGCACAAGGTGCCCCCCCCTCCCCGCCCCGAGAGCAGCAGCATGTTTACAACGTTGGGCAACACTCCCATTAGGTATCCTTTTCCAGTTAACCACCGCCTACGGGAAGAGCCTGCTGAGAGGATTGCTGGGGAGACCTCTTCCCTCTTAAGAGTTTCAGGGTTGCCTGGGAAATTCTCCTGAAAGCTGAGGTCTTATTGGAACCCCCTGTACCATTGAATGCAGCTTGCTGGGGTAGGGGTGGCCCAAAAAGTCTTGTGTCACCAAGGGAACCAGTTTGGAGTGCTCTGAGCTTTGAACTGTCCTGGGCCCATTAATCAAGTCAAGATGATTGCCTGATGTGTCACCTTGGTTGTTCCTTCTGGAACCTGGTACTGGACAGGTTCAGGTTGTGGTGGAGGAGACTTGGAGGTGGTTTTCACCACATCCTTTTGTACCACTATACGAGGATAGTGGAAGGCTAGGAAACTGGCCTGTCCTACTGGGTGGAAGCCAGAATCCCACATCTGTTGCTTTGGAATAGTCTTTCAACAAGGTAGCTGAAGGCCTCAGGCACAGGTCGGGTGCGAGTGTGTGGAGGAGGGATAGCTTCAGGCTGGACCTCTGATAGCTGAAACACAAAACCTGTCCTTTCCTTCTTTTGTTTGGTTTTTCTTTTTTTTTTTTTCTTTTTTTTTTTTGGTTTTTCGAGACAGGGTTTCTCTGTGTAGCTTTGCGCCTTTCCTGGAACTCACTTGGTAGTCCAGGCTGGCCTCGAACTCACAGAGATCCGCCTGGCTCTGCCTCCCGAGTGCTGGGATTAAAGCCGTGTGCCACCACCACCCGGCTGATCTTTTTTTTTTTTTTAAATTTAAAGATTTCATTTATTTTACACATGGTTGAGAACAGCCATGTGGGTACTGGGAATGGAACCCTGGTCTACAAGAGCAACGAGTGCTCTTAACACTGAACCATCTCTCCAGCCCCCAAGGGGCATGATCCTTAAAACATAATTGCTTACTAGCAAATCATGGGACTAGGTTGTACACCCCCTCCCCTATACGCAGTTTCTTTCTGTGCATGTGTATGGTTAACAGCAGTACAGAAGTTTACAAGCTTCCTGGCTCACATATCACATTGTACTTCAGGGCATGGTACTGCCAAGGCCATAGTCAATGTGGAAATGGCCATGGACAAACAGCAAGAGGGTGGTATAAGGGCAAGGCTTTGGGCTTATATGGCATGGGGGAGGTTTTCTGAAATGGTATATTCACATTGAATTGAGAACCAGCTTGGGTTATGGGAGCTTTCCACCGACCATCTGTGTAAGGTGTTTGCTGGGGATTGGAGCTCTTAAATGGCTGGGTGGGAATGTATGCACAATGTCATGCCTGAGAAGAATTACACTCAGCTTTCTTGGGGGGGTGGTTCTGGGTTTGAAGCCAAACACTACTTTAGGGGCTAAAAGGATGTCATATTTCACAGAGACCAGGTTTGAAGCTGTCAGGATCTTCATGGAAGGAAAATCAGACAGGATGCAATTTCCAGGGCTTCCAGGTCCAGATGTAACTTGCTAGGTTAAAAAAGACTCAAAAACCATAATCTGAAATTAAGATAAAAAACCCAAGTGTGGAGATGTATGCCTATGCCAATAATGCTAGTACTCAGAATGCTGAGGCAGGAGGATCCCCATGAGTTTCAGGCCAGCCTCATCTAAGTAGTACGTTCTAGGCCATAATGAGACCCTGTCTCTGAAACAAAACCCCAAACCTGTAAGTCTAGTTCAGTCAAAGGGGAAGCAGAGTCATGGTGAGGAGGGCAGGTTCTCTTAGCATCTGCTGTAGGCTTCATGAAGGACAAGTGATGAAGACCATGGACAAATGAGACGTGAAGAGACTTTTTTTTTTTATATGTAGGATGTCAGGGCAAAGGGGAGAGGAGGTGATCTAGCCTGTTATGTTCACATTGTTTATGGGAAGGCCAGTGCCTAGGAGAGTGGTCACCCAAGGCCGTGCAAGTGGTGGTTAATAGACCAGACACTCGAATGCACACACACGGTTTCCCCTGTGCTTCACTGCCTCAGCAGAAAACATCCAGGCAGAGAGTAGCTGCTGCAGCCAGAGGAAGAGACACAGTGAGAAGGTAAACCTGTGGGGGGTGGCAGGAAGAATGGCCGGTTTCAGGAGGAAAGCAAGAGAATGGAAGGCCTGGAGGAAAGGGAAGAGAGGTGTGTAAGCACACTGAGCCACAGGACTTTAGCCTCTGTCTTCTGTTAAGCATAGCTTACTCCATGTTTGGGTCATAAGGAATGACAGAGCAGATGCAAACAAAAGTGCTTTAGTCAGTCAAGTAGAAGCAGGACAATAAAGCAATGTGAGAGGCAATGAACTTCCAATTGACATTCACACAGCATCCTCCCAGCACTTGGGCTGCACTGATAGTCCCTTTGCCTCGTCTGTGTCTGCCACCAGGTTATAAAGCCACTGAAGGCAGGGCCTATATATGACTCAGGTCCTTATCTCCAGGACTTAACATAGCACCGTGATATGCAGCAGTTGTCAGAAAAGGTTGAACAAATGTTACAGAAGTGAATACACTCCTGCAGCTATTTCCAAATTCAACACGCATATTAACTGCTCCCATGCACTCTCTGTGGGTAGTGCTGCCAGTGTCAAGACACTCTAGATGGGAATCTGCCTGGAGATGTGACTCCTGAGCTTTCCTTAGCTGAGACGCAGACCTCGAAGGCTCCCGGGGGACTATGTCAGGTGATTAAGAAGGGGTAAGACAGCCGGGCGGTGGTGGCGCACGCCTTTAATCCCAGCACTTGGGAGGCAGAGGCAGGTGGATCTTTGTGAGTTCGAGGCCAGCCTGGTCTACAGAGAGAGATCCAGGAAAGGCGCAAAGCTACACAGAGAAACCCTGTCTCGAAAAACCAAAAAAAAAAAAAAAAAAAAAAAAAAGAAGGGTTAAGACTAGACAAAACTCCCCTGGGTCTCTGGCCTGCTGAGAAGTTAGCTTTTTGTCTCCAAACTGTCCGTGTTTTCTAGCCAAAGCCCACGAGAACACCCTCATGGTGGGATGGGTTATGTTTACTACTCATTGCAGTAAGAAAGGTGGTACATGATGGGCGCCATGGAGAGGCTCCTAAGAGGGTGTGCCAAGGGCCGGAAAGGACGTTGGTTGAGGAAGCTGGGCTTTGCTCTGGACTAGCTGCTGTCAGGAATCAGGAGTCATCCCATGATTAGGTTTGGTTTTATTGACTGATTTTTTTTTTGAGACAGCTTCATTAGCAGCCCTGGTTTGCCATGGAACTCACTAGTAGACCAGGCCTGCCTCAAACTCAGATCCATGTGCCTCTGCTTCCCAGGTGCTGAGATTAAGGGTGTACAACACCATGCCTAGCCTGGATTGGCTTGCTTAACAAATATTATTCAATAGGAGGACAGACTAGAGCTAAAGCTAAGATTGGTAACAAAAGTAACAATCTCTCAGATTACCCAGGCTAGGGGGGATTTCCGGTTTTTTTGTTTTTTGTTTTCTTTTTTTTTTTTGTCTCTTTTGTTTACAAGACAGGGCTTCTCTGTGTAGCTTTGGCCATCCTAGAATAACACTCTGTAGACCAGGCTGGCCTAGAACTCACAGAGATCTGCCTGTGTCTGCCTCCCGAGTGCTAAGATTAAAAGTGCGTACCACCATTGCCTGAATTATTTGATCATTTTTTTTCTTTTGTCTAGATTCATCATGGTCACACAGAACCTTGGGTGATGTCAATGTCCTGTGACTTAGTGTTCAAAAGAACACTTGGATCTATGAATGCCAGGTCAGTTGCTAGCCATAACAAGGCCTTCCTGCAGTACCAAGCCAGCTTCCGGGTGTCAGAGGTACTTTTCCTTCTTAAACTGTCTGTTTTGAGATGATCTCTGGTTTACAACCAGAGTTTGGCAGTCCAGTATCTAAGTATTTAGACCCTCCCTGTACTATGACCCAGTCACACCCATATGTAGAACCAGCCAGGCAGGGAGACGTCATTTCTGGCTTGGGCTGTGTGTATCTGTGTGTGGTACTGTGTATATGTGTCTGTGCCCACCAGAAATTCCCTGATAGGGACGAAGCCAGTCCTACTTCTACTCTGGTTCCAGCAGGACTTTGCTTCTGGCCAGAGTGGAGGTATTGGGATGGAATCCCAGCAATCTCCGGAACAGCAAGGGTCCTCTGTTTTAGGTGGAGTCAGTGAAAAGGGACAGAAGGGCTATTGCAGCGGCCAGATTTGAGAGGAGCGGGAAAGGGAAGAGGTAGCTGTGGAAGAGAAGGGAGAGTTCCTTTGAATAAATGGGTCTCTAGAGAAGCTGCTGGT
This sequence comes from Peromyscus eremicus, assembly GCF_949786415.1. Lineage (NCBI taxonomy): Eukaryota > Metazoa > Chordata > Mammalia > Rodentia > Cricetidae > Peromyscus > Peromyscus eremicus. Next base: position 109,364,116 of record NC_081439.1, read on the forward strand.
TTTCCTTCAAGGAAGCAGCCTGCAGTAGGTCACTGTGTGTTCCCACCCCCATCCCTTTCTGTTGTAAGTCTCCTGTCTCCAAAACAGGCCTTGTTGATTAGAACAAAAAAATAAAAAAATAAACCCCATGTGTTGATCTCATCCTTCACACAGAGGCTTAATCTGACCCCTTTCCAATCAAGTGAACCTCCTCTTAGTTCTGTCTTGCCAGTCTTAAAATACTGGGACATCTCGTGTCATGCCTTAGGAGTAGCCAAGCAAAGGCCAGCATCAGCATTAAGAGGTGCCAAGGTACCATCCGACAGCATTTGGAAAATGGCAAAAGGAACAGAGTTGAAGTCAAGAGGGTGGGCTCCAGCTACTCAGTGTTCTGGCAAAGCTGACTGTTCATCCCAGGGCGTGTCTTGCCCTGTCCTGCACTGTGGTATGGCCCTGCTAATGACAGAGCTGCTCCTTGAGGCTAAACCTCAACTGGCACTGCTTTTCTGTGAAGTCAGAAATCCGACTCTGATCTTCCATGGCCGAGGCTGATTAAATGTATCCTGGGTAAGTGGCAACTTATGGCCATGGGTGACGTGATTGATGGGGGTTTGAACGTCTTTTCGTAAACAATCTGAATTACAGAGATCAGAGCCTGTAAGACTCATTTTACAGCCAAACCTGTTACCTAATATCATTCAATCAAGCAAGGAAGGACTCTTGAGCACTCTGCCTGGGTGTTCAGGGTTATGGCATGTGGTCAACATCTTGTGGTGGAGGGGGACAGTGTGTGCTCTGGGATAGCTTGCAATTCATTTAGAATGACATAAGACCAGTAGCTATGGGTTGAGGGCATGGATCAATGGCAGCCAAGATTTGGCTCCATAGCTAGCATGGGGGCTGGGGAAAGGACTATCTATACCCTCACTCGAAAATTAATGTATATAGATAAACCAAAATCAAAATATTACAACTCATAATTTTTGTGATGTATTAGCTGTAAAAATTAAGAAAATTTAAAAGAGTTTTGTTCTGTTTCTCTTTTTTTTCCTTTTGTTTGTTTTTAAATCATATGTTCATTGGTGTTTTGCCTGTATATGTAAGTTGGGCAGCGCTTATTACAATCAATCCACGTAAGTCTATTAAATGGGTAACAGAATTTATTAAGATAGAAATTGAGGAAATACACTCATGAACACAGAACAGAGTAGACAGCAGAAGTCATCCTCTGATCTGACCGGGAGTGAATCCACCTTGCAAGCAGGAGCAGGGAGAAGGGACATGTGACTCTTCTCCAACTCCTTATAAGAGGTCATAACGGCTGGGCTGGAGAGATGGCTCAGAGGTTAAGAGCGCTGTCTGCTCTTCCAGAGGTCCTGAGTTCAATTCCCGGCAACCACATGGTGGCTCACAACCATCTATAATGAGATCTGATGCCCTCTTCTGGCGTATAGCAAAACTTTCAGAAAGAACACTGTTTACATAATAAAATTTAAAAAATAATAAAATAAAAAAACAAAGCAAAAAAAAAAAAAAGAGGTCATAACGGCAGGAAGCACAGCCTCCTTTGGGCCTTATTGCCCAAGGTCTGGGTGGAGCAAATACCACTACAATGTATATACATAAACCAAAATCAAAACATCACAACTCCTAATTTTTGTGATGTATCAGCTATAAGAATTAATTTAAAGTTAAGAAAATTTAAGAGTTTTGTTCTGTTTCTTTTTTTTTTTCCTTTCAGGTTTTTTTAAAATCATGTACATTGGTGTTTTGCCTGTATATGTCTGTCTGTGTGAGGCTCTCAGATCCCCTGGAGCTGGAATTACAGACAGTTGTGAGCTGCCATGTGGATGCTGGGAACTGAATGTAGAAGAGCAGACAGTGCTCTTAACCGCTGAGTAATTTCTCTAAGCTCCTCGTTTGGTTTTTTGAGACAGAATCTTATTACATAGCCCTGGCTGTCCTGGAACTCACTCTGTGAACCAGGCTGACCTCGAACTCAGAGATCCACCTGCCTCTGCCTCTCCAGTGCTGGGATTAAGGGTGTGCGCCACCACTGCCTGGCTATGTTCTGTATCATAGATGGAAGGAAGCTAGAAATAACTGGCTGAAAGTTGAATAATGATTACTGAAAGCTGGGAAATGTGGGGGTGGAGAAAGGGGTTTTGATTTGATCAGTGTATGCCATTGCATGTATGTAAAAGCCACATTAAACCATTTGAACGTGCATAAAACATGGTAACCAGGAACTGATAAAAATTCAAAGAACAGAGCTGCTGGGAGTTCAGAAGTCAAGGTGCTTGCCGTCAACCTGGCAATCTGAGTTTGAGTCTCAGGGCTCACGTGCTGGAGAACTGAGTCCTGCAAGTTGTTTTCTGACCTCAAACACAAGCCATGGCATGTTATATGCACAATAAATAAGTGTAAGAAGAAGTTTTGAGCCGGGTGGTGCGCACACCTTTAATCCCAGCACTTAGGAGGCAGAGGCAGGTGGATCTCTGTGAGTTCGAGGCCAACCTGGTCTACAGAGCTAGTTCTAGGGCAGCCAGGGCTACTCAGAGAAACCCTGTCACAAAAAAAGAATTTTGAAAAGGTAAAGGAACAATAAAGATTAAGGTAATAATTACAATTGGAACTCAGAGCTAAGAGAAATCATACATGGACACTTAAGTAGTTCGAGGCAGGGCTTAATTTGGGTTGAAAGATGAACAGGCTTTTGGAGAGTGAAAGGGAAGGGGTATGGCATTCCTATGTGAAAGGGGTGAAGCCAAGTTTAGAATATATAATAAATCAGATGTGTGTGTGTGTGTGTGTGTTTGTATGCACATGTGTGTATATTAAAAGTTATGAAAAAGGCCAGGGATGGTGGCACGTAACTTAACTCCCAGCACTTGGGAGGCAGAGGTAGGCAAATCTCAGAGTTTGACTTCAGCCTTGTCTACAAACAGTCCCTAGCCAGCTAGGGTCTGTCTCAAAAAAAAAAAATGTCATGCGATAGGATGTAGACTGGAAGGGTGAGCTGAGATCATGGACTGTTAGGATACTTTGGAGCTGATGTATTGATGACAAACAGGCACTTCATTTTTTTCTTTCATTTTGAGATAGAATCTCACTGTGTAGCATCTCACCTTTCCTGGCCTGGATTTCAGTACTTAGACCAGGCTGGCTTCCAACTGCCCGCTTCTGCCTCCTGAGTGCTGGGATTAAAGGTGTGCGCCATTATGCACAGCTCCTTTATTTTTTCAAGTGTATTTTCTATTTGCATGTATTCATATCTGCATATGTGAGTATACACATAGGGGGGGTGCCTGTGTATGAGCATGCATGTGGAGGCTAAGGGCTAAAGTCAGGAATCTTCCTCAATGTATCTATATCATATTCACTGGGGCAGCGTCTCAGCTGAACTCAGAGCTCGCTGACACAGCTAATCAATTAGCTAATTCACTCCAGAAATTCTGCCACCACCTCCAGAGCACTGGAATTATTGCTATAGCTACTTAATGTTTACATGGGTTCTGGGGGTCCCGGTCCTCGGGCTTGCTGCTTGTGTGTCAAGCACTTTAATAACTGAATATCACCCCAGCCCTACTGTATATTTTTTGACAGGCGGATGTAGAACTTGCTATGTAGACCAAACTGGCCTCAAAACTGCCTCGGAGTACTGGGATTAAAACCATGTACCACTGTGCCCAGCCATAGTCATATGTTAATGCATTTTCCCATTATGGCCTCTACTTCGCTCACAGAAGGCAATGGGCATTGACTAGATGGAATAGGTCACTTAGTTTTTGGTTCTCTGCACTACAGTGATGCCAGAGAATTAAACTGAACTGTAAATAGAAAAGCCAATCAAAATTTGATTTTTTTTGAGACAGGTCTCACTACATAGCCCTGGCTGTCATGCATCTTGCTATGTAGACCAAGCTGGCCTCTAACCCACTGAGATCTGCTTGCCTCTGCCTCCTGAGAAAATGTGATTTTTGTTGTTGTTTTTTTGAGACAGGGTTTCTCTGTGTAGTTTTGGTGCCTGTCCTGGATCTCACTCTGTAGACCAGGCTGGCCTTGAACTCACAGAGATCCATCTGGCTCTGCTTCCCAAGTGCTGGGATTAAAGGCGTGCGCCACCACTGTCCGGCGAAAATGTGATGTTTTAAAATGACTTGAAGTGGCCTACCCCTATCTATGTAAACAGCAGTTATTACTGCATAATGATTCTTATTTCAGAGGATACCAAAGAAGTTTCTACATACAAGTTGGGTATGTCATGCATGGGATCATGGTTCAGTAAACCTGTTTCCACATAGTAAGAATCTGTCCTAATGCACACAATTCTTATAGTCAAAACATGGACTATTCTGGTATTCAGAAGGGAAACCAATTGCAAACTTCCTTTAATTTTTAGTTTTTTTAAAATCAGGCAAGCAGCAATTTTCCACTTACAGAAATATTCCTAACTGCATTCTCAATTCTGTGGTGCCAAGGCCAGAACCTGGGGCCTTACACATGCTACACAAATGCTCTACCACTGAGCTGATGGACAGAGGACACTTAGAAGTAGTAAAACAATTTTCTCTTACTTTAAATTTGTACTTATTTATTTACTTTTGGTGCTGAGGATTGAACACAGTTCTGCCTATAAGCTAAGCACACCTTCTACTACTGGGCTCCCATTAGGAAAACGAGATTCAATTTTAATGTTACATAATTTAGTTGGGCCTTGTGGTATAGTCATGTAATCACAGCTACCAAGGAAGCTAAGGCGGGAGGATTACAAGTTCAAGGCCTGCTATGAATACAGAGCGAGTTCCAGGTCACCCTGGGCAACTTCATGAGACTGTTTTGAAATAAATGCAAAAAGGCGTCAGGATGTAGCTCAGTTGTAATCTATTTGCTTAGAATGTAACACACACACACACACACACACACACACACACACACACACACGAGGTTAAGTACTTTAAAATGCCAAAAAAAAATCTTAGTTGACTTATGAAGCATTCTGAAATTCATTTTTAACTTTTTTATGTGTCTGGGTGTTCTGCCTCCATGTATGTCTGTGCATCACCTGAGTGCCATGGAAGCCAGAGAGACATTAGATTTCCTGAGACTAGAGTTACATCCTATTGTGAGCTTCTGTGTGGTTCTGGAAATCGAACAAACCCAGGTCCTCTGGGAGAGCAGACATTGCCCTTAACCACTGACCCATCTCTCCAGTTTTTTCTTTTTTCTTTCTGAGACAGGGTTTCTCTGTGTAGCTTTGTGCCTAGAACTCACTCAGTAGCCCAGGCTGGCCTTGAACTCAGAGAGATCCACCTGGCTCTGCCTCCCGTTCTTTTCTTTTTTAATTTCACAAGATCTCACCGTATGGCCCAGTTTTGGCCTCAAACTTGCTGCAATCCTCTTGCCTCATCCTCCTGAGTGCTAAGATTATAGGCATGTGCCATCATCACAATTGGCTTCTAAACACTTCAATCCGTATCTATCTATATGTATATATCTACCTATCTATATATCTACATATCTATATATTCTTTCTGTCCCCTATGGGACCAATTCAATTCTGGAGCAGCTAGTTGTCCAACGTAAAGCTGAGTTTATTCTCTATGTTTATTTGCTCACTCATTCAATGATAATTTATTAAGCACATATTATGAACCAGAGCTCTTTTGCTTCTGCATATATGACCATGAGCAAGACCTTAATGTCATGGTGCCTGCTTGCAGGAAGCCATAGGTTAGTTAGTGAGACATAAATAGGGTTGTGCTTGGTTGGGTCAAGAAGGCCTTCATAGAAATAGTGAACTTGCCTACAGAAGAATTAGGTCAGGTGAGGCACAGTAGTAAAGACCTTTAATGCCAGCACTTGGGAAACTTAGGTAGGCAGATCATGGAGCTAACACCATCTACACAGCAAATTCTAGACCAGAAAAACTATACTGAGGCCCTATCTCAGAAACCCAATCTTCCTTTATGGGACTGGAGAGATGGTTCAGTGGTTAAGAGCACTGGTTGTTCTTGTAGGGGAGGGAACCAGTGTTCAATTCCCAGCACCCATGTGGTGGCTCCTAACAGGAAGTGATTCCAGTCCAAGGGGATCTACTGCCCATTTCTGGCCTCCACGGGCACCAGGCACACAAGTGGTACACAGATACATGTGTAGGCAAAACACCCATACACATGAAATAAGATCAGTGCTGTGAGCTGAGAGGTATGACGGGCCATGATTACAGAGTGCTGATAGGAGTTTAATATGGATTGTTGAATACATGGCTGAGAAGAATCATACACTTGCTAGTAGCTGCACTCGGCTTGCTGATATGCACACATTGCCTCCTTTATTTACCTACACCCTTTAAAACAAAACAACTGAATTTAAAAGAATCAGATTTTAATTTGTGATGTGCATCTATATAGATGAAAATATTCACAGAGGCTTGTTTGATTCCTGCTCCTACATAAAGAGAAAGTATGCTAAATAAAAAAGGTTCTTTTACCCACCCAACCCCCGTCAGGGATGGAAAAGTGCATGTGTATTCCACGATAGGGCTTCAATCTTCGTGAATGTTGAAGAGTTTGGCTACTTCATTGAGATCTTCATGCTGCTCACCGTCCTTAATGATCTGAGGGGTAGAGTAACAAAAGTTCTTAACTCATTCCATGTGCACCCAGCCCTGGCCCACACAATGGGGCTGCCTGGGCTAGTCTCCAGTTACACACTGGGAGGGGATGGTGGGAACAACTTTCTACTAGCCCAAATGAGCTTGACAACTCTCAGGCCACCCAGCCAAGTCTCAAGTTGAAAAGAAATGTTCCTGAGCCAAGGTTCTGCCTTTGTTCTGCTTGGGTGCACTCTGACCTTGGTGGACAATGTGTCTCAGGGCACCTAGTGAAGTCACAGGGGCGGCTCTCAATCCCTCTTCCCATCTTCTCCCAAGGGCTCTGACAGGCACCTACCTTCCTGGCGATTGGCATTCGGTTAAAGACATTCCACAGCACAATCCCCACGACTACTTTGTCCCTGAGGTAGAAGATGACACCTTTGCCATAGTCCTCCCCTTCAACAGGAGCCTGTGGAACTGCAGGGGTACTGGGAGGAATTGGGATTTCAGAGGCTTCTGACTCTGTCTCACTCTCCGAGCGGATACTGGTCCCTGTGGCCAACCCCACAAAGAAATACAAAACCCAAAGTTCAGTTATTTTGATCTTGGAAAATTCTAGAAGGCAAGTGTCTTTGTATGTGTGTGTAGGTACATGTGTATGTGTATGTGACAGCCCTGGGTGTCATTCCTCAGGATTGTTCTTTGAGACAGGGTCTTTCTCAATGGCTTGGAACTCAACAGGCTAGGCCAGCTGGCCAGCAAGCCCCAGCAAGCCTGGTTCTGCAACCCCAGTACTGGAATTAGAATCATGTGCCACAATACTTACCTTTTAAAATGTGATTTCTGGGGATTCAACTCAGGACCTCATATTTGCAAGGCAAGTACTTTTACCAACTGAGCTGTTTCCCCAGCCTGGAAAGTTTCTTTTGAAATTGGCCTAAAGCTGCTTCTAGATAGTCTGTTTTCCAATATGCCTTAGCATATTCTCTAGCCACTTTCCATTAACAAAGACCAAGCGAAGTTCTTTCTTGCCATCTCCTGGGCACTGCTGAACCTGGCCTTGTACTTTTCTACTTCATTTACATTCTATGATATAGACATGTCCATGTATCTGGATCTTTCCAAACTATCAAGGGTTTGCATCTCTCCTCTCAGAAGCATTCGCGATCATACTGGTTAGTTTTCTTTGTCTATCTGATACATACTAGAGTCATCTGGGAAGACAGAAGAGCATCAGTTCAGGATCTGCCTCCATCAGACTGGCCTGTAGGCAAGTCTGTGGGGCACTTTCCTGATTAATGATTGATGTGGGTGGGCCCAGCTCTCAGCAAGTGTTGGGGGTTAGCACTCCCTGGCTGGTGGTCTTTCCTTGTATAGGCAGGCTAACCAAGCCATAGGTTAAGCCCATATCATCGTTCTTCTACGGTCTCTGCTTTAGTGCCTGCCCTGCTTGAGTTTCTGTGTTGGCATCACGAAGTGATGGACTGTGATCAGGATATTTAAGCCAAATCAACCTGTCCCTTCACAAATGGCATTTGGTCATGGTCTTTATCACAGAAATAGAAAGCAAACTAGGACAATGATTCAGGACAGTAGCTACTTGCCACATACACAGCTATCTGCATGAAAATTGTTTGCAATAAAATAAAGCATAGAATTTGGGGTTGTTTTTTCTTTTCTGAGACAGGGTCTTATGTGGATCAGGCTGACCTTGAACTTACAGATAATGTCTTGCTTTCTCTTTTTTAAAAATTAACTTGCCCATGAAACATCCAGCAAAAAAAAATGTAAGCCAAGGTCACAGAATAAAGCCAAGGAGCTAATGAAAGAGATACATACATGTAGGAGGAAAGCCCATTCCCAGAGTGGTGCCTCCCATCCGAAGCAAACCTGGTATCCAGATCTGACAAGTGGAATTAGAGTCAGCTTAAGAACTCCTTAGGCCAATTCTGTACTTCCCAGGGTCCAGGGAAGACACCAGGCCCTAAGAGGTTGTCGCACCTGGTTCTTGAGATTATTACGAAGCAGGCAATATAAAGAAAAAAATACCTAAAACCTTCAGGTCTGCTTCACCACTGAGATTTTCTCAGCCCCAAGAGACAAACTGGAGTCACTGCACAGGCTGCTGCCCATTGTTTAGGATGGATACCTATACTATCGGAGTTTGTGCTTTGACCAGGATCTCGGGGCACCAACGAATGGAAGTCTGGGTTTGGTTACCATATTTTTTTTTTTCCGAGAGAGGGTTCTCTGTGTAGTCCTGGCTGTCCTGGAACTCTCTTGGTACACCAGGCTGGCCTCGAACTCACAGAGATCCCCTGCCTCTGCCTCCGTGTGCTGGGATTAACGGCCTGTGCCACCACCGCCTGGTGGGTTTGGTTACTTTTAAAGCACAATATAGAGGCTTTGAAGGCCAGCTCCCTCTGGCCCATGCAGAACCAACTTGGTCAGGAGAACAGGGACACACTGCTTCTTACCATTCTTCCTAGAGAGTGCTTGGACTTCCTTACCTGACTGCTCTGTGGCAGATTTTGGGTTGTCTTGTGCAGTTGCTTTTGCAAAAACCCCGACTGTGGGCAAACTACTGTCCACAAGACCAATAGCTTCATAGCCAACATCAGGACCCAAATCACTCCTATGGAAGGAAAGAGAAGAGGTCGTTTTGTCAAAGGACCACAAGGAATGGCATAGTAGCTCATTCTCTTCGTGACACTGTACTTTCATGCCAGTCAAATAACCCAGGATTTATAAGAGGAATACCAAACAGATTTACTGTCACCAGGACATCTGAGGACAAGCGCAAGGGAGTACGATTATCTATCTCAAACAGCATTTTTCCCTCAAGAAGCTACTATACACATAATCATACAATGATTGAAACTTTCGGAATTTTATTATGTTTTTATTCCGTGCAACATTTGGGGTGGAATAGGTTCCCACCTTTTTGTTTGTTTTTGAGACACACTTTCTCTATGTAGCCCTGGCTGTCCTAGAACTACCTCTGTAGACCGGGCTGGCCTTGAATTCATAGCTATCTGCCTGCCTCTGTCTCCTGAGTGCTGGGATTATAGGTACGAGCCACCATACCAGGCCCAGGTTCCCTACTTTTGATCCTCTCTAATTTTCTTTTCTTTCTTTTTCTTTTTTCTTTTTTTCAAAACAGGGTTTCTCTGTGTAACCTTGGCTGTCCTGGAACTCGTTCTATAGACCTGGAACTTGTCCTGTAGACAAGGCTGGCCTTGAACTCACAGAGATCCACCTGTCTCTGCCTACCGAGTGCTGGAATTAAAGGTGTGTGCCACCACTGCTCATCTAATTTTCTTTCTTTCTTTCTTTTTGTTCTTTTTGGTTTTTCGAGACAGGGTTTCTCTGTGTAGCTTTTGCTCCTTTCCTGGATCTCGCTCTGTAGACCAGGCTGGCCTCGAACTCATAAAGATCCGCCTGGCTCTGCCTCCTGAGTGCTGGGATTAAAGGCATGTGCCACCACTGCCCGGCTCATCTAATTTTCTTTAACTCACATTAAAACTGCCTTTTTGAAGCTTTAAAATGTGTCCCTATTGGATGAAATTTGGAATTTAATGACTAGAGTTTCATTAACCTAACAGTACCACCCTTGGCCTTCACCTGGAATGCTTTTTTTCTTGTATGTGCATGAATAGATACACGCATGTGTTATGGTGCATGTGGAGGTCAGAAGACAACTTGTGGGAGTGGGCTCTTTTTACCATGTAGATCCCAGGAATTAAACTGAGTTCATCAAGTTTGGCAACAAATAACTATTTACTTGCTTGGCCATCTCACTGTACCCCATTACTACCTACATCTTTTTTCTTTTTTTTCCTCTTGATACAGGGCTTCTCTGTGGAGCACTGGCTGTCCTGGGACTCACTCTGTAGACCAGGCTGGCCTCAAACTCACAGAGATCCACTTGCCTCTGCCTCCTCAGTGATGGGATTAAAGGTGTGCACCACCACCACCTGGCTACATACATCTTTCTTAATATTCCACATCATTATTATGGTTTTGGGTAATAACCTAAGATACTCCTGCTAGTACACATTTTTTTCTTCTTTGTCACAATAGATCATTAAATTATATCTTCAGGGATATAATTTAAACAACAAATCCTTAGAATCTGTATGTAGGCCCTAACTGAAAACTGTATAGACTCATTTTTCCCTGTGTTGTATGTGCTGACCTACAAACTTATGTTACTTTTTAGCGGCTCCCTCATAAAACTGTGTGTGATTTGTCCTAAAAGGTTATCTCCAACGTCAACTTAAGTCTTCTGAAATCTTCAAGACTGTATTTCCATACTCCACATTTCCATTTTTTTAGAGTACTGGACATTGGACCCAGGATCCTGTCCATGCTAAGTTCTCTATCACTAAGCTATACTCCTATCCCTTTAAAATCTGAGTCAGGATCTTTCTAGATTGTTCCAGACTAGCCTCAAACTTGAGGTCTTTCTACCTCAGCTCTTTAGTAGGTGGCATTATAGTCAGGCACAGTTCAGCTAACCTTATCTTCCAATTGAAATCAGTCAAGATCAAAGTATACTAAACAGGGTCAGCCCTGAGGACTTGAGAATGTTCAGTACTAATTACTACTAATCAATCAATCATTGATTCATCCTCCCTCTTTCTCTTCTTCCATTTAGAGACAAGGTGGTTTTGTTTTGTTTTTTGCTTTTGTTTTCTTATGTGTATGTTGTCTTGTGTCATGTGCATGCCTGTTGCTCATGGAGGCCAGAGTAGTGTGTTGGATCCCAGCCCATTCTAACCTTCTTAAATTCAAATAACTGTCTTATAGGCCTGTGAATTCCTGATCTGTTTTTGTTAAATTATTGAAATAGGTCTCACTATATAGGCCCAGCTAGTCTAGAACTTGCTATGTAGATCAGGCTGGCCTTGAACTCACAGAAATTTGCCTGCTTCTGTTTCCCAAGTGCTGGGATTAAAGGTATATGCCACCATTACCAGCAAATTGTTGATCTTAAAGGTTACACATGAGTGAGCTGTGTTTTTCCCAGTATGTTGGAACCATTAGTGAAACTGGGAAAGAAAAATTAAAATACACAGCTGCCCAATCTAAGTGCTGTACTTCTGAACCAACCACTACAGCTCAAACTCTTACTTTTCTAGAAGCACTAGTGCCAATTTCCATCCATTTTATGCATGTCACACAGGGTCCGTATGGACATGGGGAGGAACTTCTTCCCTTCTAGAGAAAGGTATATTGACTACAAAGAAGGCAAATCATAAAGCAGATAAAAATCTCTGTATTTTGAGCTCACTAATACAGAGTTCGAAGCAGTTGTGTCCCCAACGCACAGAACTCTTACCAGAACATTGACTGATGCCAGTACGGCTTTGCAGCTCCAGTCATGTTTTCTCCAGCCAGTCTTCCACTCACAACAGCATGATCATGATGTTCTACTCGCCTTCGACCCAACTTTATATCATAGAAGCATGCAGCATCTCCTGCCTTTGGAAACAAATACATTATGGAAACAACTCGTTTTAAAAAAACAAGTTAAAAGCAGAATATAAACTTTGGGCCTCAAAGGACCCTAGCAATGTTAAGTAATGTTTTCCATTTACAGGCTATAATCATTCCTAATCAAGTGAGACACCATTTTTAAAGAAACTGTTCTATCTATAGGTGGTGGCTTAAAAGAAAATGGCCCCCAAAGGGAGTGGCACTATTAGGAGGTGTGGCCTTGTTGGAGGAAGTGTGTCGCTGTGGAGGTGGGCTTTGAGGTCTGATATATGCTCAATCCAAGCCCCAACAGTTCACTTCCTGTTGCCTTTGGATCAAGATGTAGCATTTAAGCTACCACAATTAAATGTTTTCTTTTATAAGAGTACTATGGTTATGGTGTCTCTTTACAGCAATAGAAATCCTAAGACACTATACTTCCATAAACTATCCTAAATCTTCTTTGCTTCAGTTTATACATGCCTGTTTCTGCTCATTTTGTTCTAGCAGACAGGCTACTTAACAATGGAGCATTCAAGAATATTTATTTCATTATTTTGGAGATAGGGTCTCTATATATAACCCATGCCGGCGTCAAACTAATGATTCTCCTGTCTCAGTCTCCCTAGTGCTGAGATCATAACCCTTTACCACCATACACAACTCAGAATATTCTCTTCTCTATGTGGAAACCAGTTTTCAGATGTGACTGTCTCTTATCTTTTCTAAGGTAAGTGGCTTTGTTTTGTTTTGTTTTGTTTTGTCATGATTCAGTAGTCAGTCAACACATTTTCATGGAGTATTTATGATGTATAAAACCCTTTTTTGTATATGGGTTGGCGAGATAAAAGCGACACAAGCCTTTCCTATAGGGTGTGTGGAACCTAGTGTAGAACAGGAAAGATACAGCATTATTCCTAACTACAGGGCAATGTAAACAAGTACTGTACCCTAGAAGAGGCATAGATTCAACAAGCTAAGTGTCTCAGAGAACCCTCAGCTAGGGGTAAACAGGGCCAGCTTCATGCGGGATGTGGTATTTGAGCTCTCTAATGCTTGTTCATTTTCACAACTATTCAGACTCCCCCAAAGCAACCTAAAAATCCAATAAGTGAACAACAGCAAAGTAAACTATGAAGTCTATTTAATGGGATATTATATACTCATTAAACTGTTTACAGAGTCTGAAGCAACAAGGAAATGCTTCCTTTTATAATGTTAAGTGAGATGTAGCAGAATACAAATGTTTATATATAGTAGCTCACCACAACCACATAAAACAAAGGGGGAAAAACCTTTATGTTCAAGAAAACAAAGGGAAGGAAATAACTAAAACATTCCTCGTTGCTCCAGGTGACTGGCCCCCTTTTCTCCTTGTCTGTGTTTTCTACAGTGAATACATGGTACAATAGGCCCAGAAAAAAACCCCAGACTTTGAGACTTTGGTGGAGGAAAATACCCCTTCGCAGCACCTATGGCCTTAGTTACAGAATCCATAACCAAACACAATACATTGCAATGTTCTAGCAATGGGGAAATTACCTCATAGTTCCTACATGTTAAAGTCTTGGTTTTGTCATAATAGGTTTTAAAAATAGCTGAAAATAGGAAGGACTCAAGGAAAATGAAAATAGTCACTTTCCTTTCCAGGGAGCACATTAGAAAACTACTTCATCCTACATCGTCTGCAAAGGAGGTGTGTCTGAGAGCTGTGTTCGTGCCCACCAACTACTGTTAGCAGAATTATGAGTTCTATTCCTACAGCCATACACGTTGCTCCTTTCACTCTCCCACAGCTTACAGAGGGTGCCACATGCGCTCTTCTAATTCAAGCACTTAACTGGTTTCTAGTGCTTCTCCTCTGGCCATCAAACACTTCGACCCTATTAATGAGCTGGCTTTCCTTGCTAGCTTACTTTCTTCCTTCCTTTTGAGAATGGGTCTTATTCTGAAGCCCAGGATGGCCTTGAACTTGTGGTGATCCTCCTGCCCATGCCTCCAGTGTTGAGTTTACAGGAGTAAACTACCATACCTACTGAGCTTTGGCACACGGCCAGACTCACCCACAGGCTGGGAGCAATGAATGGGTTATGCTGTAGCACACTTACCACCCAGATGTTAGAACGTGCTTGCAGCTCTGCATTTACCCGGAAGCCACCAAAATCAGAGTCTATTTCCAGTCCACCAGTCTTGGCCAACTCAACATTGGGCTCTAGGCCCACAGCTGCCACTATGTGGTCAGTTTCTACCTGAGAGGAAAAAAGTAATTTAGTCGATTACCAGTTTTCACTGATGCTCATTCATATCACGAGTTTATAATATCACATCATTAAGAATCAGACTTTCAAAAAGTTAATGTCCTCAGGAATCCAATAACTCAGGCTTTTTCTATCAAGGGGCTGGGTGTAGCTCAGTGGTAGAATGTTTGTGTAGCATGCACAAGGACCTGGGTTCAATTCCCAACACTGTCCAAAACAAAGATAAAAGAAAATAAAGAAAACAATATTAGAGCTTTAAAAATAATCCTGGGTTAACTTACCTTCAGTAAACAGATTTAAGTTCTGCTTTCATAAGAATCCCCCAGCCCACGCCGGGCAGTGGTGGTGCACACCTTTAATCCCAGCACTCAGGAGACAGAGCCAGGCAGATCTCTGTGAGTTCGAGGCCAGCCTGGTCTACAGATCAAGATCCAGGACAGGCACCAAAGCTATATACAGAGAAACCCTGTCTCAAAAAACCAAAAAAACAAACAAAAAAAAAAAAAAAAAAAACAAAAACCAAAGAATCCTTCAGCCCCATACATATTCTATATCACCTGAACAGAAATCTATTGCCCTAGCAAGGACTGAGGTCTAGTACAGTCAGGAAGAGACTAAGGGCAAATAGTTCACAGGTGTCCACTCTGGTTCTCATCATCCTATTTTGATGAAGGGATGATGAATTCAGAGAATTAGATGTTAATGATGGCTGCTAAGAAAACAAATCATTGATGTCAAGTAAGGGAATGAGAATAAGGAAATGGGAAGGAAGACTGGAAGACAGGCCTTCTGACATGGTCTCTTTATCCTTACCTTCCTTCCATCTTTCAGCTTAATGAGTAACTTGCCACCACTGACCCCAACCGATTGCACAATTGCATTGGGCATCACTTTCACTCCCTCTGTAAAGGAAAATGAGACCAGTGATTGAACTCACAAGCCTGGGACCTGCCCTCTAGTCAAATCCATTATCTCCAGATGCAGGCAGCCTTGAGGAACCACAAGAACCTTCACATACAGTCCATCTTTAGCACGTCTGGGAATGTGGTGTCTCAGATTCTGGATGCCTGTGACCCTGTCTGACTGAGGAATAGCGAAACATTTCCTCAGCCAGATGTCAGGAATTACATCAAGGGAGTTCCCAAAAAAAAACCTAACTTTGCCTTTAGTTACTCTCAAAAGAAAGAGGGGAGTTATGGACAGTTTCTACCTCGCTTGACTTTTTCCATGGTCCAGTTGCTGAGGTATTCAGGAAGGATCTTCCCCATATTTCCTTTCTCAGGGAAGAGCTGAATCACTTCTATGCCTGAGGTTTGAGCTAGGAAGAAGAAAGAGAACTAGTTATAGAAGGCACGAGCCAATCCCAGGAAGACAGGAGGGGAGATAAAGGTGAGTCAGTCCTGACTAAATTTAGCAGAGCAAAGCTGCCAAGCAGGCCACAGCTCCTGCCTGTGGGGCACTAGGGCAAGACAGCCTTGGTGGCTGAGTTTATTCAAAGGCAAAGACAGCAAGTGTCAGAACTGCTGTCCCGGGATTAAACTACCAACTATGAATTTAGTGCACACCCACCCATGTGGTCACCTGAGGCTCACATAAGGGCTTTTCAAGCTCTGAATAGGAATCACCCTCCTGCCTTGAGTTTAGCATGTGTACTCCTATAATCACACCCCCAACACCAACCAACAAATAAATATAACGAAAACAGAAACACAGTGGCCACGAAACATTCAAACCAGAACCTACAGTCCTGTTGAGCTGGGAACCATCACATTACTGTTTGAAGTGTTTGGCTTTTTACGACTTCAACAATTCACAGATCCATATAGTTCTCTAGTTTGCATGGCCCCTCTCACCTTAATAATCCACTTCTTTAAATATTTGATTTCTAAACAGTCTAGGCAGAGAGGGTACAGGAAAGGAAAGGAAGTGCTGTTGTTGGGTTATTTAGGTGACAACATTTTGGACACTGGGGGACTATTTTTTTTTTTTTTTTTTTTGGTCAACTTGACAAAAGCTAGAATTACCTGGAAAAAGGAACCTCAATTGAGAAAATGCCTCCATCAGATTACATGTAGGCAAGTGTGTAGAGCATTTTTTGATTAATGATTGATATGAGTTGGCCCAACATCCTGTGGGATGTACCATCCTTGGGCAGGTGGTCTTGAGTATTACAAGAAAGCATGCTGAGCAAACCAGGGAACAAGCCAGGAAGTAGCAGTCCTCCATGGCCTCTGCATCAGCTTCTGTCTCCAGGTTCCTGCCCTGCCTGACTTCCCTCAGTGATGAACAGTGACATGGAAGTGTAAACCAAATAAACCCTTTCCTCCTCAGTAGCTTTTGGTCATGGTATTTATCACAGCAATAGAAACTCAACTAGATAGAAATCCTTGTCTTGATCTCAGTACTTAGCTTTTTGTTCTATAAACTTCTTTTTTGGGGGGAGTGAGGTGGGGGAGGGTCTTACTTCATAGCCCCAGGCTAGCCCTGAACTCACTATATAACCCAGTCTAAAATCTAACTCAGAATCTTCCTGATTCTGCCTCTGGAGTGCTAGAATTATAAGCATGTGCCAAAAAGCCTCATTCTATAAAACACTGTTCAAACTCCCTGAACTGCTCCTGGCAAATATATTTTCTGGAATGTGTGACAGTGCACCAAGATGTGTGATATATGACTAGAGAAAGAAAGTCAAGGACAGTTCTCAATACTCACACTTTCTGCCAAGAGCACAGGCCAGTTCACTCCCAAGGAAGCCCCCACCGATAACTGTAATTGACTTGACTTCCCGTGAGATCTTCTCCAAGGCTCTAAAATCTCCAATCTGCAGGATCATACCAGTTTAGTCCACTGATTTCCCAAAGGGGCACAAGATAATAATCCAAGAAAATATTTTCCTCTAACTCTTCTACAACAGACATTTGCACATAACATCTTGTACAAAGTGGCTCAATTATAGCCTCTATGTTATTAATGTGAATTTTTTCTCCATTGTGACATTCCTTCCAGCAACAGTGGTTGTCAATACAGGTAGCCGTTTTTCTTCCCAGTCCAAGGTGGACATGTGGTAGTATCTAGAGACATTTTGGCTGTCAGGACGAGATGCTCCTGGCCTCTAGTGGAGAGAAGCCAGTGATGCTGCCAACATCTTACAAAGCAAAAGACAGCCTCCCACACAAAGAATTATTCATCCCAACAATCAAGAATTTAAAAGGCAGTATAAACTTCATCCAATATCTCTACGTGTGGCTAGAAAATTCCAGCAAGGCATACTGTTCAGAAGCAAACAATCTCCTTTCCTTTGCACTTGTATACTCAAGCTTTTGCATCAAAGTCTTCACAAAGCACTTGTAATGAAAAATGCCAAGAGACCACAAGGAGTTCTGGTGGACCAAACACATCAAGAGAAAACCCCTACGGAAGGGCAGTCAGAACGATAGCAAGCACTAAAAACCAAATGTAGTTTTCTCCTACAAGCATAGCACCCTTGAGGGAATGAAGTATTGGAGGTGCAGGGAGAAGTGACTTGCTTGAAGCTAGATAACAGGTCTAGAGAAGAGCTATATAGAGAACTTGGATCTCCCAATTGGAGGGAGCACTTGGGGGACACCGAAGTGTGTCCCCTCTTCCAAACAACACAAAGAAAACACTAAAGCAATTAATTACCTTTCTGAAAAGTGTTGTTCTACTCTTCACCTCGGCTCCAGCCCTATCAATGGCAGACAGACTTCTTGGCGTGCCTCCTGCAAATAAGAAAGCCCTTTAGCCTGAGAAGCAGGAGCTAGCCCAAACAACCCCTGTAAGTGGAGCTCTCTGCTTTGACTGTGGCTAAGTCTGCTCGGTGGCACAGCAGGAGTGGTGATGGCTGTGGCTGCTGCTAATACTACCAAGGAGTGACTAGATGGCTTGCCTCACAGCAGGCTTCTTATAATTTCCTTTAAGAACTAGATCTGAGTCTCCTTTTAGAGGACCTTGCCTCCACGGCTGGCCAAACCAGAAAGCTTAGTTCCTTTTTCCATGGCGTGTGTTTGTCTCTCTCTGTCAATTTTCTGAGAGGGTCTTACTATGTAGCTCAGGCTGGTCTGGAACTCACTATGGATCCCAGGTAACATCAAGTCTGCTTTGATCCTTCTGCCTCAGACTTCTGAGTGCTGGGATTAGTTCTTATGCCCACCTGCCACAGTATCTCCAGCGTCTCAGGAGGCCTCACATGCTAGCATGGTTATACCACTCTCATTAACTGCTTACCTCCTCTCCTGATTTTGGAGGAGAATTGGCAATAAACCCACAAAGCTACATATCCTTCAGGTCAGAGACTGAGCACCATGCACAGAGGAAAAAGGAGCAGCTTCCTCGTGTCGTTACCAGAGGATTATTTTTAATAAACTTTATTATAAAAAATTACAAATAGGTAAAAACATTACACACCCAAATTAACCAGACATCGACACCAGAGACTCTGGGAATCAGTTGTCTTAAGGATGAGGTGCAATATCTTTTCAAGAGAAGGCCAGAGTCTAAAGCTTGAATGAACTACCACAGTAGGAAAGACAGTCACCTCCAGAAATACTCACCCGTTGCAATCAAGCATTTTTCAAAGGTTATCTTAGAGCCGTCATTAAGTTTCACCATGTTGCCTCTTACATCCAGCTGTACTACCTGGTACAGTCACACACATACACAGAAGAAGTAGAAATGAATAAGTTATGAAAAAACTACCGTGATATAATAGTCACCATCTTAAAGTGTACAATTCATTAGATTTTTTAAGTCTATTCACCACTATCTAATTCTAGACCATTTCATGCCCAGTTGGGGCTGGGAGTGGGGGCCCTGACCTATGATGTCAACCCAATGAGAAGAATTAGTTTTTGACTGAAAATGATCCTGAAGAAATTGTTCCTTGTTTGTTTGTTTTTTGAGACAGGGTTTCTCTGTGTAACAGTCCTGGCTGTCCTGGAACTTGCTTTGTAGACCAGACTGGCCTCGAACTCACTGAGATCCAACTGCCTTTGCCTCCCAAGTGCTGGGATTAAAGGCATGTGCCACCACCACTCGGCAAGAAATTGTTTCTAATTAGTTATTGGGACCATAGTTTTGGGGAGCCCATTTCTTCAAGCAACCAACACTAGCATCAGTTGGATTCCAAAACTTCCCTTCTGATTTATAGAAACCGATACTGGAAAAAGTCTTTTCTATTTTGGCATTTGGAATCCTTATTCGTTTGCTAACAACTCTCCTCCAATCACAACATCTCTGCAGAATCTTTCTCCAGTTTCTAGTCTTCACTGAAACTCAGCTATCCCTCAGGGATGTTACGCTTAGAGACAGTTCATTGGTTCACACTCCATATCACAAGGCCAGGAAGAAGTGTTTGAATGTTCCACAGTTCCCGAGGTGGTTGCTGCTGATGCTCCTCTAAATGATATCTACCTACATCCCTTTAAATCACTGTTAGTAAACCACTTCCTGCCACTGTGCCTTATCTCTAAGGACCTTGGAACTTGGGTTCGTATTTTCCTGTTTGTAGTGTGTAGTGGCCTTAATAATTTCACCAATACCTGTGTGCCACATCCAGACTCTTATTATTTCCTAAACTGCTACTTCTACCTCAAATATCTTCCCACAATTTTCTTGTAGGCTCACTGTTGTTGTTTTGTGATATACAGCCTGTCTGGCCTGAACTTTCTATGTAGACCAGGCTGACCTCAAACTCACAAAGATCTACCTGCCTCTGCCTCTTGAGCACTGGGACTAAGGAACACACCACTACACATATACATAAGCTTAGCCTCACTGTCTCCTTAATCCCCACTGTTCCTTACTCCTCATTTTTTGTTTTGTTTTGTATGTTGGAGTGTGGGGAATGTGCCTAGGGCTGTGGGTATGCTGGACAAACACTCTACCATGAAACTACATCTTCAGTCCAGCCTCACTGTCTTCTGTACTTCTTCCCATTCCAAAGAATTTGCACCAATGGTAGGTGATTCAAATGGCTCTCCTGTCATACTCTTAATTCCCCTGTCTCTAGTTAGGCTTAAGAGCTCGAGCCCTGGAGTCTGAGAGATTAGTTTCCAGGATCTGCTCCACTTTTTACTAACTGTGAGGCTGTCCCATCAAGAAATACCTGTTAAATGTCTATGGTGCTTTAGGAGCACTTCTAAGTGTAGGGGACACAGTGATGAGAAAGATAGGTTATCTTCTCTACCTTCAGCATCTATTAGACGAAACAACAATTTCACAGACACTAACAGTAATAAGGAGTGACAAATATGATAGACATGGGGCAGTGCAGGTGCCACTAGAAACACGGGCTGGGGGTGTTCAAGTTAGGTTGAGTTGGGGCAAGTTTTCTAGAGGCAACAGTATATATAAACGAGTAGCTTCTTTAGCCTCCTTTGTCCTTGTTAAGCTCTCTCTTCAATACAACCTGAGCACTCAACACCCAAACTGCTCCTTCAGAATCATTCAGATCCCCCCACTGTTAATCATCTTCCATCCTTACAAATGTGAGTGCAGAGGCAATGCATGTGTAACCCCCATGTTGGGGAGACAGAGACAGGCAGACCCCAGAGGTTTGCTGGCCAGTCTAACTGAATTAGTAAGCTCCAGGTTCAGTGAGAGATCCTGTCTCAAAATATAAGGTGGAGAGAAACAGACAAAGACACTGGATGTCAACACCTGGACTCCACATGTGTACACACATGCATACATACATATGCACACAAACTGTTTACTTCCTTTTTCCAGCTGTGGAATAAGGTGACCTTTCTATTCTCCTTGTGCGTCTAGCCATTCTTTTCTCGTTCAGAACCTTCACCTGACAACTGTCCATTATTCCTTGATCCTCTTCTGAGACCTTAGATCTCAGTCCATTACATCCAGTAAAACAAATCTTTGATTCTATGTCCCCTTCAAAATTCTATCCAATTGCCACCTACCCCTGCTTATTTAAACTTTTAATTCAGGATTTTCAAAAGAAACATTCATATACCAACCATTCATTTTATTGACTTTTACTGTACTGAGGATTCACCCCAGATCTTGTGCATTCCATGCAAGCTCTCTACCACTAAGCTACATCTCTAGCCCTTAATTTTTTTAGAGATGGGGGTCATTCTTTCACCTAGACTGGTCTGCAACTGACTATATTGTAACCCAGACAGGCCTCAAAATTGCAGCAGTCCTCCTGACTCAGTTTCCAAAATACTGAGATTAAAGGTGTGGCCTATTATGCTCAAATTTCATTTAAACGTTAGGGTATGTGTATGCATATTTTCATGTCTGTGTGGGTGCACGTGCTCATGCATGTAGAAGGCAAAGGACAACCTTGGGTATTGTTCCTCAAGCCATCTCTGTATACCTTTTTTTTTTTTGAAACAGGTCCTCATACTCATCAAATAGGCTAGGGTGACTGGCCAGAAAGCCCTAGGGATCCACCTGTCTCTGCCTTCTCAGCACTGGTATTACAAGCATGCTCCATCATAGCTGGATTTGTTTTATATGGGTTTCAGGTATTGAACTCCAGTCCTCAAGCACTTTACTGACTGAGCTACCTCTGAGCCCATTTAAACTTACTGAAAGAACAGTGTAGGGGCTAGGGAGATGGCTCAGTGAATAAGGCACTTGCTATGCAAGCATGAGGAACAGAGTATGGATCCTCAACATCCACATAAAAGCTGTGTAGGTGTAGCTACCCACATGTAATCCCAGCGCTGACAAGGTGGAGAGGGCTCTCCAGAGTGAGCCAGCTATCAGACTAGCAGAACCAGTAAGCCCTAGATTCCCGCAAGAGACTCTGGCTTAGTAAACAGGGTAGAGAGAGGCTCTTTTTGTCAACCTCTGGCCTCTCCATGCATGTGCACACACCTGTGAACATGCATATACACATGCAAAAAAAGAAAGGGTAGTTTAACTTTACAATGTTATCTACTGCTCTACAAGTTCTCTTCTGTTGTTTTGTTGTTGTTTGAGACAGGGTCTCATTATCTAGCCTTAGCTGGCCTGGAACTTCCTATGTAGACCAGGCTGGTCTCAAACTCACAGACACTTGTCTACCTTTGCCTCCCAGGTGCTGCAATTAAAGGCATACACCACCATGCCTGGTGTCCAGACTGATTTTTATCTTTCCCTTAAACCAGATCTTCCTCTTAAAAAAATGTTTTTCTCAGTTAGGGGGAGGGCACTATTATCTACTCTGATATACAATCTAGAAATGTTGTCTCTTCTCTCTCCTTCACCTCCCACCTTCAATCAATCTTCAAGCCTTAGGGATGTTTGCCTCCTAAGCATTCCTCCAGCATGTCCTTCACTCTGATCACACATTTCCCCCCATGCTGGGCATCTAACCCAGTGCTACACAAGAAGTAATACATTATTAGGAGATTGGGCTCTGGTCAGAATTTCTGGGTTCTAACTCTTTAGTCAGATAAATCTGGGCTCATATTTTGTTTCTCATGTATTGTAAAAGTTTAGGCCAGTTATTTAAAATTTCTTTATTAAAAAACAACTTCTTGCCAGGCAGTGGTGGCTCAGACTTTTAATCCCTGCACTCGGGAGGCAAAGGCAGGTGGATCTCTGTGAGTCCGAGGTCAGTCTGATCTACAGAGCAAGTTCTATGACAGCCAGGGCTACAAAGAGAAACCCTGTCTCAAAAAACAAAAACAAAAATGGTTTTAAAAAAAGCAGTTAAAATAGGTACTATATGAATTCTTAGTCCTTACATTCCTCTTCTTCATAATCATCACTACCACCAGCCTAATTTGAGCAATCATAATCATTTGCCTGAATTATTACAATAATTTTTGAAATGGTCTGTTTCTAGTCTTTAAAAAATTTTTACCTATATGTATGGGTGTTCTGTCTGCATGAATGTATGTGCACCGTATGTGTGCCTAGATGGTTGGGAGACAGTATATGGGTGCTGGGAATAGAATTCAGGTCCTCTGGAGAGCAGCAGTGTTCTTAAGTGTTGAGCTGTCTCCCTGGCCCTCCATCTCTAGTGGTATCTCCTTGAAATGCAGTAGCAATTGTCTAAAATTCATTTCCAGTACTTTATATCTTTGTCCACAAGTGTCACCAGCTCCCCAGTGTAAATAAAATTCAAGCTCTCCTTCATGTCAAAAAAAGCCTTCCATAAACAATCCCTAGAATAACTTACCAGTTTTGCCTCTTCCTAACTTGAATATTTTTTCAAAATTCTTCTTGCCAGGTATGGTGGCACACGCCTTTAATCCCAGCACTTGGGAGGCAGATTTCTAAGTTTGAGACCAGCCTGGTCTACACAGTGAGTTTCAGGACATCAAGGACTACGTAATGAGACCCTGTCTTAAACCAAACCAAAACAACAACAAAAAAGTAAAGAAAAAATCTTATATTTATTTTCCAATCTCTCATTTCTTTTGCCAAGTTGGAGATGAAACCCAGTATGTTACCAATGTTAGAAAAGTATTCCACCCCTGAGCTACATCCTCAGTCCCCTAACTCGAAGTTTCTGCTCTATCAGAAGCTAGCTGCTTGTTCTCCTTGTACTAACCATGTTTTTCCGTACTGCTGGGCACTTGCTTGTGCTGTTAGTTCTTCCTCAAATGTTACTCTCCTGAATGTTCTTTGCTCTTATGTAGTCTACACCTCTTCATTCTTTAATATTTTCTGCTCTAGGACTAGGGAGCTGACCCAGTAGGTAAGAGCACTTGATGTATGAGTATGAGGATCTGAGCTCTAACCCTCAGCACTCATAAAGAAGCCAGAGACAGGAGGATACCTGTAGCTTGCTGGCTACCAGCCTGTATTCAGGTTCATTAAGAGACTCTGAACAAAAGCAATATATTAGGAAGAGTAATATGGTAGGACACTTGACATCCTCCTTCTTATACTACCTACACCCACATATACCACATTCACACATATACACACACACACACCAAGAGATAAACATGCTTGCTCTTGCAGAGTACCTGTGTTCAGTTCCCAGAACCCACAAGATGGCTCATAACGATTTATTATTCTAGTTCCAGGAGACCCAACATCCCTTTTCTGACTTTTAAGGTCATCAGGCACACATATGGTACACATACGTACATATAAAATAAATAAATCTCAAAGAATACTTCAGTAAGACTTGTAGGTCCATAGATTTTCTCCAAGAATCTTTCCTTGCATTCATCACTGTACTGTACATTCCTCCTCCTCCTAACTCCCAGGACACGTATCTCTTAAAACATTTTTGTGTTATGATTATCTGTCTATGTTCCTGCTTGCTTTTGTTTTCCCTTAGGAAACATCAGGGACATTTAACATACTGTCCCACTACCAGCTTACCCACATTCTACAGCTCTGGTACGGGAGAAGTGGGCAAAGGTCAATCCTTCCACTGGTGCTCTCGATCCCCTTTACTTTTGGCTTTGCTTCTTAAGACAACACCATCCCCTCTATCGGAACCCTGCCATTGGTTTACAAACTTAGCCTACTGTTTCCATTGATAAAAATAAAACACAACGCTGCAACAAAGCCTTCCTAGGACCCTGCGAGCATCGCCCAATAACTGTTCTCCATATTTAGGCAACCACCTTGGTAACATCCGACAGTATTTTCCATGCTGCATTATGAATGCTGTATTATGCTGAAAACTAGTCTAATCTCTTGTCATCAATAATCCCAAAGAAAGGTAAAGCAAACAAATATAAAGGCAATAGGAAGGAGGAACAAATGCAGAAGCATACACAAAAGCAGCAACAGTTTTTAGCATTAGACTATCTGACAATGTCACTTCCCCGGTAAAGCTTAGCCAACTTCATGCTCTAGATTTTGCTGTTCGTTATGGACTTTCCTTAGATAGACACACTAAACAATATTAGTCCTAAACTGCTTTGGTTTTTCTTTGATGAACTATGGTGGGAGAGGAAACATGGATTGCAACGGAGAAGCACATCACTGTATTTTCTGGTTGGTAACTACATAAAGCCTGACAAGGAAAGCGCCTACTCGCTCACCTTCTTCCCAGTGAGGACAGCCACGCCCCCATTCTCAATATGAGGCAGGTCCTGAGCAGAGACATAGAAAGAAGGTGGCTGGAAATAAATGCTGTATGGGAAAGAGGAGAAAATCATAAGCATCTGGAACTGCTATAGGCTCCCTCTAGAGCTTTAGTAAAATAAATTCAGGTACATATTCCAGAATAAGTCTCTAGGCACTAGATCTTGGTGGTGACATTGAAAAGTATTATAGATCAGTGGTTCTCAACTGGGAGCAACTTTAGCTCCATGGGACACTTGGCAATTTCTGGAGACATTTTGGGTTACAACTTACAAGGGGATGCTATTGTATCTGGTACCTAGAAACGAGATACTGCTCAACAGCCTGTGCTATACAGGACAGCCCTTACCTCCATCAGAATTATGTTATATCAAATATCAACCAATGGTGGGGAAGCTGAGAAATAAAGCTCTAGATGTAAAATCATTTCAAATTAAGAACAAAGACACTCAAGGAGCTGGTATTCACATATCGACCACATTAATTTCTCAGAATGGTGCTGCTGGCCAATATAGCAAGGTCTTGCTCCTAAATGATTCTACCTTAAACAATAATGCTGGTGCACTGGCATGTAGCTTCAATCTCAACTACTCAGGAAGATAAACCAAGAGTATTCCTTGAACCCAGTAGTTTGGGGCCAGCTAGGGCAATAAAGTGAGAACTCTAATTAAAAAAAAAAACTAAGTAAATAATTACGATACATTATAAGTGGAGATGAAGGTATACATTCTGCTTGAAAATGGAACATAGTAGTAAAGACTCATGAGGGAGGCAAGCACATTTTGGCATTTAAATTTTTTTTTAGATTTGTTTATTTTATGTGTGTGGATGCTTTGCCTGCATGCATGTCTGTGCTTGAAAAGGTCAGAAGAGGGTGTCATATTCCCTAGAACTAGAGTTACAGATGGTTGTGAAATTACCATGTGATTGCTGGAAATTGAACATGGGTTCTTTGCAAAAGCAAAAAGTGCTCTAAAATGCTGAGCTATCGCTCCAGCCCAGGTCTGTACAATTTAGTTCAACGTTAAAGGATCACTAGTGAGAAAAACACTAGAGCTGCAAGAACAGTACTGGAGTTGAGAGACCTAAGGAGTCCTTTAGAAGGAAAACGCTGGGCCTATAGCTCCAATACTCAGGGTTTTGTTTGTTTGTTTGTTTTATATTTTTGAGACAGAGGCTGTGACTCAGGCTAGTAGTCTTGAGCTCCCGATTGTTTTGCCTCATCTTCTCAAATGCTGGGGTTTAAGGTATGCACCATCATGTCCAGCTAGCTCCAAGTGTCTTTTGTGCAAATATTCTGATAATGAGGCTCTTCATTACAGTCTTCCTGCTCTACCTCTGTAATTGTCAATGCTGGCTAGAGTGTCAAACAAAGTGCCATTAATTGCCTGGGGAGACAGCTCAGTTAAGTATTTGCTGTAGAGGCATAAGGACCCAAGTTTAAGTCCCAGAACACACATAAAAAAGCCAGGCAAGGTGGCATGCACCTGTAATCCCAACACTGCAGAAGTAAAGACAGGAAAGTCCTTGAGGCTCACTGGTTATCCAGCCTAGCCTATTTAGTTGAGTCACAGACCAGTGAGAAACCCCGTCTCAAAAAGCAAGGTAGATAGCAGCTGATAAATGACACCCAAGGTTGACCTCTGGCCTCCACATATATGCAGACATGTATGCTTGAACACATACATACCCAAAAATAACAAGAGTGTCATAAATCAGTTTCACTTGCTTTTATGTGACTTGCCTAGGTATTTATTTAAAAATTTTAAAATAATTTATTTAAATGTATTTTATGTGCATTGGTGTGAAGGTGTCAGATCCCCTGGAACTGGAGTCACAGACAGCTGTGAGCTGCCATGTGGGTGCTGGGAATTGAACTTAGGTCCTCTAGAAGAGCAGCCAGTGCTCTCAACTGCTGAGCCCTCTCTCCAGCTAAGCTAATCTCTAACAGAGAAATCTAACCTAAAGGTCCTAGAAACAGGAGCCCTAATATTTCACAGTCTAGCATTAAACTGCTGATTGTTGGTGGTTTGGGGAACAGAAGCTAGAATGCTCTTTGTTGCCTCTGAGCCTGACCAAATATGTACAATTTAGCAGACTTCCATGTAGAGCCTTCCTATTTATCACACGTGATCAGTGAAAAATCTTAACCTGCTCCTTGTGCTCAGTCAGGCTCACTGTACATAAGCAAACATACCTTCTCTCTTTTCCATTCCACTGTCTGAATTGCAGTGTCTTTGAAACATTTGGATCATCTGAAAACCACAATTCTTTTGAAAGAGGAGGTCGCATGTATGGCAGCTCAGGGTCTTCAGATACAATCAGGACCTTTGGACACAAAATGGTATTTATCAGTGCTAAGTAATTAAACGGCAAATGTCAAAACCTCCACAATGGCTAAGTACTTGCACACTATACCCTCTATACCAAGCAAAATACCGTGCACCTTACCCTGGCCCCAGGATCCCGAGCCCGGATGGATCGGGCTGCAGCAAAAGCAGCAGTACCTCCACCAATCAGCAGGAAAGGAACATGACTTGGTACCCTGACTGGAGGAGCTGACCCTCCCTCTTCAGCTGTAAGTAACAGAACAAGCAGGGTAAGTCTTCTTAAAGGCTCTGATGAGCCCTGGCCACTATTTCAAAAAGTCACCTTGCACTTGTCTCAGTCCTTTATATAAAGTAAAACTAGCACACCTATACTAATCTTAAACTTACTGGGTTTAGGATGTAGCTCAGTGGTAGGAAGCTTGCCTGGCATGTCCAAGATACTGGGTTTGATAGCCAGAACTTAAAAAAAAAACAAGTGGGGTGGGACAAAACACCAAACAATCCTCATACCATCCTGGTGGGAGTGGGAAAGGCAAGTATTCCTTTCATTTTGCCAGTGGGAAAAATTTTAAATGGGGCGAAGGAGTTGATTGGTTTCTTTCATTCATTAGGTCTATACTGGATCTAGGGCCTACCTTAAATATTAGTCTTTTCCCTTTTTTCCCCTTTTAAAGACAGGGTCTCACTCTGTAGCCCAGGCTGGCCTCCGATTCCCATATGCTGGGATTACAGGGTACACCACTGCACCTGGCTAGTTGTTTCTCAAATATATTAGAAAGCATATATTAAAAGGCCCCTGCCATTCTTATTATTTTTCTACTGACCACCAGGAAAATATCAAGTTCAGTTGCACCTTTTGTTAGCAATAAAGGGGAAACACCCAGGAGGTCGATTGGGGATTATTATACAATGTTCATGAAGAAGGCAGCATTATTGAAAAAAGCAATACAAACAGCCTACCCAGAGCTATCCATAGGGCTTATTAAAGGATTACAACATTCCTCTTTGAAAATCCCAGTGAATCAAATGGAAGCGAAGGCTAGAGCTTTGTGCTCCCGGAAAATAAACACATCTATAACAACTCAAAACTCCAAAGATTCAAGGGAATTAATATGACCAAAAAGCTTTAGTCATTGGGGAAAATAGCTTTCCTATCTTTTCCTGTCTTTCTTACCAAGCTTGCCTTTTAAAAAGCCTACATAAAGAAAGGCCCACAATAATTTTACTTCGAGCCTAAAATGCCAACCAAATACTTTAGGAAACTGCTCCCTGCTGTGGGGTAAAACCTTAATTTCTGGCAGCTTGCAATCTCACACTGTTACACTACAACAAGGTATTAGCAAATCATAATCCTTAATCACTTTCCCTTATTTAGTCTCAAATCATACAGAAGAGACATAGGAAATACTTACCAGAAGCAATGGCCCTTCTCTGTTTCTCTTCTGGTGTCAGTCCTAACCCCGCTATTCTTTCATTATATCTTTTTTGATCTTCTTTTATAGTCTTGTAGGCCTGTAGACCCAAACACGGAGAAAGTTTATTTCATGATACAGTTAACTCAGACCATAAGCTAATATCATTTCAATGAAATGAGAAGCTTTTGTCTACACTGAGGTTAGTTCTTCTATGCCAAAATCACTAAGGCAGTTTTCTTTTCCAGCACTGGGGAGGGAACTCAGGGCTTCATGCATGCTAAGGAAGCACTCTACCACTGAGCTACATCCCCAGGTCAAAGCTCTTTTCTTAAGAAATAAAACTATTCAGTGTACACATATTTGGTGAGGAAAGAATACTTGAAAGCAGATCAAAACATGTTTCAGATTTTCTGAGACTCTTGGTAAGGAACTCTCCTGATATCGAACTCAGAAAGTAGAAGTAAAGAAAGGGAATATAATGCTAGTAAGTATAGAAATGGCTAAAGTACAGAAAGAGGTTTAGGACTATGCTGGGTGCTAGTTGTAAAATCAATCTATATGGGGAATACATCTTCCTAATAGATGTTTCAGAGTTTGCCAGGGATTGAGATATGTGGCTAGGTGTATCCTATTCTTAAAATGTAACTCATCTTTCCAGGAATAGCTTTTTCTTTTTCTAAACTAAGGAGGTAGAAGTCTCACTCAGAAACATAACACATTAATAATTATAAAGGGTCAAACACCATCTTCATTAAACACCTGTTTTATTTCAAATATCCTTTCCCCTACACTTTCAAACTGGGGAAAGGTATCTTAGTATTATGACTAGTTTGTTATTTATCTTTATTAACACACAACAACAGGGTTTATTAGTGACTTTTAACTTATTTTTAAAATATTTAGATGCTGAAGACCACTCATGGCCTTATGTATATCAAGCCACTGAGCTATATTCTCCAGCCCTAATTAGTAACTTTCAAAAAGTTACCAGTTGTGGTAACAACACTTTTAATCCAAGCACTTGGATGGAAGAGACATGCAGATTTATGTGAGTTTGAGGCCAATCTGGTCTACATAATGAGTTCTAAGCCAGTGAGGCTACAGGGTGAGACCTTGATCTCAAAAATAAATAAATAAATAAATAAATAAATAAATAAATAAATAAATAAATAAATAGATAGATAGATAGATAAACAAACAAACAAACAAACAAACAAACAAACAAATAAATTGTAAAGGTGGGCTGTGCATGGTAGCACATGCCTTTAATTCCAGCATATGGCAAGAAGAGACAGGCTGGTCTATATGAGTTTGAGGCCACAGATTAATTAATTTCAAAAAAATAAGTGAGCCAGGCAGTGGTGTTGCACACCCTTAATCCCAGCACTTGGGACGCAGAGGCAAGTAGATCTCTGTGAGTTCGAGGCCAGCCTGGTCTGTATGCATAATGAATTCCAGGACAGCCAGAGCTGCCACACAGTGAAATCCCTGTCTCAAAAAAACAAAAACAAAAACAAAAAGTGGTGGACAAGAATGCCTTTTTTTGAGATAGGGTCTCATGTAGCTTAGGATCACCATGAACTTCTGGGTCCTCCTGTCTCCACCCCTCCTATTCTGGGATACAGGCATGGATTACTATGTCTGTCTGACTCATGCACTTCTGAAGACCAAACCCAGGACTTCTTATGTGCTGGGCAAGCACTCTATCAATTGAGCGACAGTCCCAGCCCAAGGATGTCTTCTAATGACAATATTTTTGTTCTTTTGTATCCCACATGGTCAACAAGATAAAAATTTAAGTGACCATATCTCAAATGAAAACTCAAATTAATTGACTGTAGAAATAAGGACAATTAGAGCAAGTATCATAAAATATATTCTAGGACTACTCCTATGAGTTTGGGGATGTGAGTCAGTGATGGGATGTTTGCCCAACAAGCACAAGGGCCTGGTTTTGAGCCCTACTATCACATAAAAATAAACTAATAAAGAAAAAGACTTTCTATGACCACTTTACAGGGCAGCTCATTAGTGATGTGCTGCTAATGGGGACCCTAAGCCCTGAGAGGTGAGTAAAAGAGATGGTTTACTCTTATCGACAGAAGTGAACAGGAAAGAGACTAGGGCTATGCTCATTTGAGAGGGTCATTCAGAAATGGTATGAGCCACTCTATACCTCCTGATGATTTTACACATAAAAGGATTGGAGCAGGAAGGTTGATAGGGAAAGGGCTAAATAAATTAAGGTTAAATGTGGATAGACAGCCTTTAGGCTCAATGTTCTAAAGTGAAAGTTCGTTTACATACACACCAAATAACAAATTATATTCCCCAAAGGGTTTCTGTCTTCCTAGTTTACAAAGATTTCCAATGGGGGGGGGGGCAAATACAAGTCAGGCTAAGAAATACCACAAATATATGAAAATATTAGTGGAGGCAACCTTTCTACATAGGAAGGGGTTTGAAAAGAAAGGCCGTTTTCTGGGGCAACAGGATCCTGTCACTTGACTAGTAGTGAAGGGCCCAAATATTCAACCTCCGTAATTATTCTAAAGGCCATTTGGGGCTGCTTCACTGAAACTAGCAAAGGACTGAGAGTAAAGTACCTACCTGAGCTACTAGAGGAAGTCACTGGCATAAAAAGCTCACATGGATGCTAATCAGGAGTTTGTGTATCAAGCAGCAGATAGTACCACTAAGGTCAATGTTTTTCAAACTGGTTGTAACCCATTAGTAGGCAATGAGATTTACTTGTAGGTTAGGATCAGCATTAGTAGAGGAGAAGAGGCAATTAATAGTTTACGTCCAACCCAGTAAGAATAACACTAGTTAAAATGCATTGCATTTTACATATTTGTAATTTTATGGGTTGCAAGATAAACTACATTTCTTACTGTAGATAACGGGAAAGTGTTCCTTTAAAGCCACTGGGGCAGAGAAGGCCAGGAAGGTAAAGAACCCTTAATATAGGAGTTGCTGAAGGAATAATTATAGTCAAATAAAAAAAAACTGCTGGAAGGGCTATTGCTAAGGACTGAATTCCTCAATTCCTAGGCTGAAGCCCTAACGGCCAGGAGGCCAGTATCCAGAGACAGGAGTGGTGACGAGCTGGATAGGGCTTTCATAAAAAGAGGAAGAGGCCGGGCGGTGGTGGCGCACGCCTTTAATCCCAGCACTCGGGAGGCAGAGGCAGGTGGATCTTTGTGAGTTCGAGGCCAGCCTGGTCTACAAAAAAAAGGAAGAGACAGCAGTACTACCTCGCTCACTTTCTACACTGCCCTGCTCCCTTGTGAGGAAGTCACAGTAAGGTGGAGGGTTGGCTGCACACCTGTCATGAAGAAAACCTTCACCGGAAACTTAACCTTGTCTGACATTCATTCTAGACCTTCCAGTCTTCAGAATTAAGAAAATAAATGTCTAGAGTTAAAGCCATTTTGTGGTATTTGATTATGAGAGTCTGAGAAACAAATATAAGCACTACATTATTTTTATTGAATTTGTTCGTGTGTTTGTATGTGCATGCTCACATGTCAACTTTAGAGAATTGTGTTTCTTGCTTTCCTTCATGTAGGTCCTGGGGATCAAACCCAGGTTGTCAGGCTTGGAGGCAGGCACCTTTACTGGCAGGCATCTTTACCTACTGAGCCATCTTATCAGCCCTGAAATTTGCAACCATAGAAATCTCACCAAATCTGGACACTGATTTTAAGCTGTTTTTCATTCCTAATATCAATTTCAGAGAAAAAAATGTAAGCTGCTTGATAGCAAGTTTTCAACTATTTAAAATCTGAAACAAAAGTATACAGACTAGTTTGATAAATGTAGACAAAAGCTTATCATTTAACCTGGAGCCACTATAATAGGTTTATTACAACCAGTGTTGGACAAACACAGGGGGCAATGAAGCATTTAACTGAATGACTTGAGAGAAATGGGTGCTTCTTAGATAGTTCTAAGACAGGAGAAAGCTACAGTGGCCCGCCTAGCTCATGGCTTGGCATCAAGAGTATGTGCATGTCAAGTCTGTGGGGGCAGGCCACCCAACTGTGGTCAGCAACACAAACCAGAGATTCAACAGAGTGAAGTCATTATGAACATGTCTAATGCAAACACTTGAAAATGATTTTTGAATAGATGAGGTGGAAGTGATGAGAAAAGGTGAAAATCATGAAATGGAAAGGTTAAGGCTCGGAGGAGGGTAGTGCGTGAATCATTGATGAGAGGTGTCAAGAAATCACCCGACATGAATGCTTCAGCCACGAGTTTGACCAAATGAGGGAACAAAGGGACACTGCCAAACAAATTGAGTTTCAAGTGGAGGCTGTGGGTGCTTTGGGAAAACACTCCAGTCTCTACGGCTCTCAGGACCTTGTCAAAAGCATTCAATAAAAGGCCTTTTCACAGTAAAAGACGAGTTGATTGCTTCTCACAAAACAGAAAAATTACATTTTACCTAAAATGATTCAAAGTTGATGGTGCTCAAGTTCCCTTTATTTACTTATTCAACATTTACTCTGAGATTGTCTTGTTAGACATGCAGCACTAAAGCACAATATAATTTAGCAGTGTAAAAATAAGCACAAATTTGACAAAAGTTTCAAAGAAAAGGTTGAGAGAAGGATTTGGCTCTAAATTTATGGGTCGAGACTGGTCTAGTATAACTTCAAAGGTTTAAAAATGAGATCTGAGGACTCTCTAGTGACTGACAATGTCCCTTTAACAAATGTCTATAGGAAGCACATGCTGTGACTATTTCACTGTACTCTATGAACCAAGTTATTATTAGTGCCATGGCTTTACCCACCCCATTCCCAAACATAGTTTAGTATGAGCATCTTACATAATAAACTCCTGCCCCAGTCACTGTTGCTCCTACAATTAAGAAGTACACTAGGCTGCTGCCATCTTTCCCAGAAGCACCTGTAGACGCTAGTGATCTAGAAGGGGATCCTAGGAGATGACACTGCACAACTGGAGGTAAACATAAGGCCAGGAAGGAGACAAAAGGATAGAAAAGGCACTAATTATTAATGAATAAACATTTAATGCAAATGCAGAGAAGCATTTTGGTTACTGTGCTAAAAAAAAAAATGAAAAAGAAAAATTTTTACAAGCTGCTCCAGGATTGGAGGAAAAGGCCTCTTCCCCAAAGTATGTTATCAGGCAGATTTTTATCTATTTCTTGCTCTGATCTGACTTACAACTGGCAGGATCTGGCTACTCTTCTTGCACATTTTGGAGTCAGGTTAAGGTATGAGAATATGGGTAACTTCAAATAATTTTCATGCCTCCCCTTAACCTAGTGACAGAGGAACAAAAATAATTTTACTATTATCAGAAGAGAAAGAACTAAAATTGTAATGGTACTGAACCATTTGTTCTTAGTATGTAAAGCAAACAGCTTTCTTTGATCAAGGATGTTAGTAGGCATCGTCAAAGTTGATTCACTCAACCTTACAGGATTCAGTTTTAGGTGAATCTGCTTAGTTACAGTACAAGTCTAAAAAAAAAAAAAAAAAAAGAAAAGAAAAGAAACACCCACAGAATAAATCCTCTGTGACCTGCTAAGATGACCAGTTCTTTTAGGGAGATATAACCATGCTAAAAGTATGTACCAATTAAATGCTGTTTCTCGGCTCCCCAAAACTCCATTCTCGGGGCTGGAGAGATGGCTCAGAGGTTAAGAGCACTAGCTGTTCTTCCAGAGGTCCTGAATTCAATTCCCAGCAACCACGTGGTGGCTCACAACCATCTGTAATGAGATCTGGTGCCCTCTTCTGGCCTGCAGGCTGAACACTCACTGTATACATGATAAATAAATAAAATCTTTAAAAAAAAAAAAAACTCCATTCTACAATTGGAGATACTAGACCCATTTCTATAATTTAGTCTTTGAGTGAGATCCAGGGATTTAGTTTTCCTTTTAGAAATGCTTAATATCTTTTACTGAAAGCTGTTTTTTTTAAATGGTCAATCTCAAGCTACAAGGGAAAAAAAGTTTTTAAAAAATTGGCAAATACATTAAAATCAAATATTGTGCTTAGGAGCTGCAATTAATGTTGACTTTGTTTACAGGTTACTTTATCACAATCAAGAGAACAACAAGTACAATTTTGTGGGTTAGTCAAGCCTCAGGAAACACAGCAGTTTTCAAGCAAAGAATAAAAAGACAAGTGAAAAGAGCAAAGATCAATCAACATGACAGTAAATATCAGTCCCAAATCAGCTCCCATAGACATTTTAAAGAAGGCCTTTTGGAACTTTTCCTACAGGAGAAAGCGGAATTAGTTGCAAAGTTTTAAAGCAGAGTAGTATTGAGTCTCTCAATGGAGCTGTGTGGCAGCTTCTCTACACAAGCTGCTTTGTTACTTACATATGCACCAGCTCCTATTGTTGATAAGCCCACAATAAGGACTAACACAGAATTATCGATTTTGCCCCCCGATGAACCAGAGCTAGCCATTTGTCTTGCCATCTGGAGTTCTAGAGGAACACGCCATCGCTGGAACAAGTTGCCTAAAGGAACACAATTTGTTAACATACACACAAATAAAACAGTTAACACATATTTATGATTAAATATCAATGTACTGTAGAAATCAAGAATTATACCTTGGGCTGTACGATGTTCACTGTTTGATGATCAAGAAAATTATAATCAAAACTGTACACATAAATACTACAGATATTTCTGTACAACCTATGGCAATAGGACTTGCTTTTGAGGCAGGCTTTGTAGTCCAAGTTGGTATCAAACTTGTGATCCTTCTAAGCCTATATATACTATCATACCCAGATAAGCTGTTGGAGTTCTCAAGAGCACAATTTAAACATTATCCAATGAGAACATTCACAGCTTCCAGAAAGTTGGTTAAAAAAAAAAAAGAGCAGTTCCTCAAATATCTTTACAACTTCACTATAAATGAAGTAAATACCAAGATAACCTATTTAGTAGATAGTCATCCCTCAGTATCTGTGGAGCTTAGAGTCTAGATCCCCAGAAGGACCTAAAATTCACATATGCTCAAGTTCCTTATAGAATACGGTACAGAATTTGCATACAACCTATGCTTATCATCACATATACTTCAAACCATGTCTAAATGATTATAATTAATTGTAATTAATTATAATGATTAATATAATGTAAATAGCTGCTACACTATATTGTTTAGGGAAAATAACAAAAAAGCAGGCTTGCCTCCAACTCACAGAGATCTACTTCAGGGCTGGGATTAAAGGTGTGTGCCACTACCACCCAGATTATTTTGTTGTTTCTTTTTTTTAAAAAACAGGGTCTCACCATGTAGCCTGGCTGACCTGAAGCTCACTAAGTAGTCTGCCTCTGCCTCCCAAGTGCTGGGATTAAAAGTACATGCCGTCATGTCTGGCTTAAAAATATTTTTGAGCTGGGTGGTGGTGGCCCATGCCTTTAATCCCAGCACTCAGGAGGCAGAGGCAGGGAGATCTCTGTGAGTTCAAGGCCACCCTGGTCTACAGATTGAGTTCCAGGACAGCCAAGGCTATACAGAGAAATCCTGTCTCAGAAAAAAAAAAAAAAAGACTGTTGAGGACTGGAGAGATGGCTCAGCGGTTAATAGCACTGGCTGACCAGGTGGTGGTGATACACGCCTTTAATCCCAGCACTCGGGAGGCAGAGCCAGGTGGATCTCTGTGAGTTCGAGGACAGCCTGGTCTACAGAGCGAGTTCCAGGAAAGGCTCAAAGCTACACAGAGAAACCCTGTCTCGAAACAACCAAAAAAAAAAAAAAAAAAAAAAAGAGCACTGGCTGTTCTTCCAGAGGACCTGGGTTCAATGCCCAGCACCCACACGGCAACTTACAACTGTCTGTTACTTAACAGTTCCAGGGGATCTGATACCTTCACATCAATGCACATAAAATAAAGTTAAATGAATTTTAAAAAAAGAAAAAAAAATTTTGATTAGTAGTTGGCTGAATCCATGGATGTGGAACCAATAGATACAGAAGGCTAAAAATATACAAAATTGACTACAGGCTACCTGGGACATTACGATACCCATTTCAGGAACAAAAATGACCACAGGCTACCTGGGACATTATGATACCCATTTCAGGAACAATCTACCTGGCCGAAACCTTGCTTAATTACAACCCTGGAACATACAGTTCTGTCTTGTGTGTAACGTATCGTGTCCTAGAAGAAAGAAACATTAAAAATCAAAAGGAAGTCAGAACAAAAATTTTATAATGGACTTAAATCTCTCATAATAACTGAATTTATACTCTTAAGTATATTCCAGAATGACAAAATGTAAAGTGACTACCAATGTCTTGCAGTTTCTCGTTCAACAGAATACAGTCTTTTTTTATATTAGCACTCTGCAATAATCATATGATCATGACATGATATGAACATAAAAATGTGAGACATTTACAGTTCTTTTTCCCCAGTGGATGCTGCCATTTTCAGATGAGGCATGTGCCTTCTCAGTGATTATACCTTGTGGGTGTTCACTACTGATAGAATAGTGATTCTTTCCAGCTTTGTAGACAGTCTGGTCTCTGGAACAATTGTACCCTCCTGGGGTATAAAAGTAGCCCTCAAAATACATAGGTCTATGTTCCAAGAAAATTTTACTTATAGCTACTAAAATCCAAGTTTTATATAATTCTTAAGTATTACGATATTGTCAGTTACTAAGGGTTTCCTGGCCGTTTAAAATATATCAACACTGCTGAGTATGGTAGCTTGTACCTATAATCTCAGCACTAGGGAGGCTGAAGCAGGGGGATTACTGCAAATTTGAGGCCAGGCTGGGTTACAGGATGAGAATGTCTCAAAAATACCTAAAAACTATAAAAATAAATGAATATATAAGCCTTACCATGGTGGCTCATGCCTGTAATTTCTATTCTAGCACTTGAGAGAGAGGGTGAGGCTGGACGATCCTAAATTGAAAGACAGGACGCTTTCAATTTAGTGGTTCTAGCCAACTCGGGCTACAAAGTGAGAATGTCTCCAAAAGTACAATACATCAACAACGGAAAGTAAAATCCACTCCGCTGTGTAGTACACAGAAGCAGGAGCTATCTGAGCATGGTTGGCCGAGTATGTAGGCTTTGATCTAGAGCAGTGGTTCTTTCTTCCCCCACTGTGGGTGCCAGGGATTGAAGGCAAGTCTTTCAGCTTGGCAGGCAGCAAGTGCCTTTAACTGCTAAGTCATCTCACTGGCTTTTTTGCTTTGTGAGACAAAGTCTCCTTAGGCAGTCTGGGGAATCCTCCTGCCTTAGCCTGATGAGTAGTAGAATTACAGGCTTGGGCTACCAACACAGGGTTCCATCTCATTTCTAACAAGGTCCTGAGTACTGATGACACTAGTCTTGCAAACAGGACACTACTTTGAAAAACCAAAGATCTAAAGGCTGATATTTGAGTTCTTATCCTGACTAGGTTTTAAAAGATAAACAGAGGCTAGGAGCGGTGGTACACACCTTTGATCCTATCACTTGGGAGGCAGAGGCAGGCAGACCTTTGTTGAGTTCAAGGTTAGCCTGGTCTACAAAGGGAGTTCTACATTAGTCAGAGCTACAAAGTGAGATCTGGGTCTTAAAGGAAAACAATATAAAACCAAAAACAAACATACAAAAAAAGAGAGCCAAGCCTGGTAGATCAGGCTTGCAATTTTAGCTACTCCTGAGACTGAGGTAAATTCATGAATTCAAGGCCTTCTTGGGATACAAAGTGCGTTAAAAAACAGCAAGATCAATGAAGGGAGACCTTAGGTTTTAAAAAATACTTTTAAAGGGGGCTGGGTATACAGCTCAATGATAGCATGCTTACCTAGCATGTGCAAGAACCTAGGGCCAATCTCCAGTACTGTTTAATTTTTAAAAAGGCTTTGGTAGTAGCATCCTATATAAACTTACAGAGATGGAAAATGCAACATTCTACCCTTTCCTTTCACAGTGTCAGGGCACAGAGGGGCTAAAAACAAGCCTCTTATTAAAATTCTTGGGATCATAAGTATTTTAGAACTCAGAACAGTTTTAAGTATATAGTGCATATACCTGGCATAGGAAGGGGCAGCAATCTAGACTCAAACCTATTAATATTTTTAAGAGGAAATTACTCTGTGGTATTAAAAAAAATCTAGGGGTTGGGGATTTAGCTCAGTGGTAGAGTGCTTGCCTAGAAAGCACAAGGCCCTGGGTTCAGTCCTCAGCTCTAGAAAAAAATCTAATTGGGGCTGCAAAGATAGCTCAGTGGGGCTGGAGAGATGGCTCAGAGGTTAAGAGCACTGGCTGCTCTTCCAAAGGTCCTGAGTTCAATTCCCAGCAACCACATGGTGGCTCACAACCATCTGTGATGAGATCTGGTGCCCTCTTCTGGCCTGCAGGGATATGTGCAGACAGAACACTGTATACATAATAAATAAATAAATCTTAAAAAAAAATTTAAAAAAAAAAGATGGCTCAGTGGTTAAAAGTACTTGCTGTTCTTTCAGAGAACCTGAATCTGGGTTTGGTTCTCAACTCCCACATAGTGGCTTACAACCATCTGTAATTCCAGTTCAGACATTCTCTTCTGACCTCCATGAGCAACAGGCATCCACGTGGTGCACATATATATATTCAGACAAAACATTCATAAAGTTAAAATAAATAAATCTAAAAATATTCTAAGTAATCTCTTCCCAATATAGGTCAAATTTCACAATGGGAAGTGGGTTACATAAATGTGATAGTCCTATTTCAATTTCTAAAATGTAGATAGGAGACTTTAAATCTACACTCTCTAGGGAAGGAAATATATTTTTCTTTACTCTTCTTTGTATCTTATCTGGTTTAGAACTCTTTGTTGTCATGAAATAAAACAGTTTAATTTTTAGACAGTAATTTATTAAAATAAGCCAAACGGTGGTGGCGGCGGCGGCGGCGGCGGCGGCGGTGGTGGCGGTAGCACATGCCTTTAATCCCAGCATTCGGGAGGCGGAGGCAGAGGCAGGCGGATCTCTATGAGTCTGAGGCCAGCCTGGTCTACAGTTCCAAGACAGCCAAGGCTGCACAAAAACCCTGTCTTGAAAAACCAAAAGAAAAAAATATATTAAATGTATTAAAATAAAACCCCTAAGTTTAGCTCTTTTTTTCTTCTTTTTCAGAGGCAGGGTCTTGCTATGTTGTCCAGGCGAGCTAGCATCAAACTGGTGATTCTGCAGACTCAGTCTCTGAAACTGCTGGCATTAGCCTCCATTTTAATCTATGAAACTCTTCCCATACGTTTCTCTTCATAGTTTAAAATTTTTAGGGAACCAAGGGAACCATCCATCACCTTCTTCACTTGTCGTATGAGAAGGTGACTTACTCTTGACTTCTCATTACTGTACCAGTCACTTGTTTTAGATGTTCTGCAGCACAGGTCAAGATTTTGTACTTATAATACTTAGAATGCAATTCCCAATGACCCAATTTGTGCATGTGTAACAGTGCTGATACACAGTAGATATAAATAATTTTTTAGGAGTGAGGGTATCACTATGAAGCTCTGACTGGCCCAGAACTTGCTATGTAGACCAGGCTGGTCCTGAACTCACAGAAATCTGTCCGCCTTTGCCTCCAGAGTGCTGTCATTAAAGGTGTGCATTGCCACCTGGCCCTGGTTTA
Source organism: Peromyscus eremicus (assembly GCF_949786415.1). NCBI lineage: Eukaryota > Metazoa > Chordata > Mammalia > Rodentia > Cricetidae > Peromyscus > Peromyscus eremicus. The sequence continues at coordinate 109,404,853 of NC_081439.1, forward strand.
ATATATGCTGCTAAAGAATGAAGGAAAGAAATAGTAATTCCTTCTAATTTGATCGATATTGACCAAACTTTTGTTGTTTCTTTTTGAGATGAGAATTTGCTATGTAGCTCTGACTTGCTTTGAACTCATGATCTCCCTACCTCAGCCTCCCCAGTACTTTGAATGGATATTTACTTCTACTTGTCTTGTTTCTTTGAGACATGGTCTCATACCATAGACCGTGTAGCCTAGACTGGCCTCAAAATCTTGGCAATTTTCCTCCTGGAATTATAGGCATAAACCAAGGCTCTGGCACTGACTAAACATTAAAGAATTCTTTGAGAAGATTTCTAACCTAGATCCCATTAATTTCATGTTGCTTAATAAAAAAAAAAATGGCACCTTTAAGTACCACAGACTATCACTAGAGCAATACTTTAACCAGTAAGCTCATTTTTGGGGTCTCAAATTTTCCTATTATCCATACTCCCAGACCTTTCCAGAAACACATTCATATGCTGAGGTGCTTAGGAATCCCAAATGATTAAGAAGTCTATATGCTCTTAAAACTTGATTCCTAAACATCAAGCTAATTTTTCCAACATGGATAAAACACAGTCTATTTAATGTGCCTGCTGTAGCTAGATGCGTTTTTATAAACAATGCACAATTATTTAATTTAATTTCATCAGCCTTTAAAAAAATTATCAACCCTGACCGGGCAGCGGTGACACACACCTTTAATCCCAGCACTCGGGAGGCAGAGCCAGGCGGATCTCTGTGAGTTCTACAGAGCGAGATCCAGGACAGGCACCAAAGCTACACAGAGAAACCCTGTCTTGAAAAAAAACCAAAAAAAATTTATCAACCCTTGTTGGAATTTTAGAAGAATAAGAATGATAACTATAGTACAGAATGAACCATTCTTACAAAAAGCACAGAAGAAAAAAACCATTAGCTAATAGAAAAAAGAAACCCTTCACTGGGAATTTAGTATGCGACAGAAACTGTACAGGATGCTTAGGACACAGCAACAGGTAAGGCAAACTCCCAGTCCTTGGATTTAGGAGGGGAAGTAACTACTATTATTCTGAATACGAGAAAATATCAAGTGATGCAAATCACAAGAGAAGCAAGGCTGCTGAGTTTGCTTTTCTTAATCCTAAATCAGAAGAAGAGAAAGACAAGAGTCACTATTCATCTAAAACAGTATTTCCCAAATTTACCCGATCATACCAATTCTAAGAGTTTGCTAAAATACAGATTCCAGGACTCTATCCAGAACTTTATCTCTTTTGTAGATCCTGGAGTAGATTTGGGTTTTATCCTTTACTCAATTCATATAACCAGGCAACTTTGGGAAGCATGACCTAGAAGAATGTTAACACATGCAGCAATTCCTTCAAACATTTTTTTAAAATCTAACTTATTAACCAATTATAGAAAAAGTTATCCTGCCAAAGATTTTCTTGTAGGGGAAAACCTTGATTAGGTAGGATGAGTAGAGAAGACTCATCTAGGCTTTAAAAAGATGCCACCCAGCACTCTAAAGGCTAAAACAGAAGGACCATGGGATCAAGACAAGATTTAGCTACATAGTGAGTTGGGTATAGGGTGTTCAACTGGAATGCTTATTAAGACTTAGCTACGCCAGGCGGTGGTGGCGCACTCCTTTAATCCCAGGACTCAGGAGGCAGAGCCAAGCGGATCTCTGTGAGTTCGAGGCCAGCCTGGTCTACAGAGCGAGATCCAGGACAGGCACCAAAACTACATAGAGAAACCCTGTCTCGAGAAAAAAAAAGACTTAGTTACATAGTGAGTTGGGAGAAGGGTGTAGCAACTGGAATACATACCAAGATCCTGTCTCAAGGGGCTAAGAGAGATGGCTCAGAGGTTAAAAGCACTGGCTACTCATTCAGAGGACCTGAGTTCAATTCCCAGCACCCACATGGCAGCTCACAACTGTCTGTAACTCCAATGCACATAAGATAAACTTAAATAAATTATAAAAAAAAAATCCTGTCTCAAAATATCAAAAAATCATTGTGTCATTTAGCAGTGTCCACAATCTAGGATTCTAGGTCATAAGAAGTTCAGTTTCTTTCTTTTTTTGGTTTTTCGAGACAGGTTTTCTGTGTAGTTTTGGTGTCCATCCCAGATCTCGCTCTGTAGACCAGGCTGGCCTCAAACTCACAGAGATCCGCCTGGCTCTGCCTCCCGAGTGCTGGGATTAAAGGTGTGCGTCACCACCACCCAGCTCAGTTTCTTTTTTAAAGATGAAAAGATTCAGGCCAGGCTGAACACCTAGTGCTGAACACCTTTAAATCCCAGCACTCAGGAGACAGATCCAGGCCGACCTCTATGAGGCCAGCCTGGTGAGTTCTAGAACAACCAGGGCTGCATAATAGATACTGTCTCAAAAAAAAAAAAAAGATGCTATGATTCTAAATAAAGAAAAATAGTCAAATATTTGAACCTTAGGTCAGAGAGTTAGTGATCAGTTTGACACAATGGGCAGCATAATACTGGGTAAATAAAATATTATAGAACACAAAATATCTATTATCAACTTCTCAGAAATGGAGGCAGACTTAGTTACCTTTAATCATTTCTGAAAAGAGGCAGAAAATCCAAATAAAGTAGAATAGCAGCTATTGAGATTTTAAGACAAAAAAAAAAAAAAAAAAACAAGAATATAATGGAAATTAACCTAACAATGGTGAGAGATGTAGATGCATAGTTTCAAGGCAAGCTCAATTTTTACTAAAACAAGAAAAATAAAAGCAAAAAATAAAAGTTTGCTAACAACCTGGCAAAGTATTAGGGGGGATAAAAGCAGGGGAAGTGATATATAAACCTTGACTCTTGCCCACCTCTGGGAAAGCATGTGGCAGATGCCGCTATGTGAAAAAGAAATCAGATTAAAGGCAACTGGCAAATGAGCCATAAAACTACAATAAAGTATCGTAATTTCCTTTTGAAATTGTAAACCCTGCCGGGCGGTGGTGCGCACACCTTTAATCCCAGCGCTTGGAGGCAGAGCCAGGCGGATCTCTGTGAGTTCGAGGCCAGCCTGGTCTCCAAAGCGAGTTCCAGGAAAAGCGCAAAGCTACACAGAGAAACTCTCTCTCGAAAAACCAACAAAAAAAGCAATTGTAACCCCACTCATTTTTAAAGCAGGTGATATCATACTCTGATTCGTGGCCAAAGGACAAAGAAATGTGTGCAAAAAGATGGATGTGTATGTCAGGAAGTCATAGTATTTTTACAGGAGACTGCCTTCAAACAAAGCCATGCAGTGGGAAAAAAAAAACATTTAAGTCTGTATTTTTTCAGCAGTTCTAATACTGTAACCAAATGAATGTTTAATTGATGAGAACTTTGGTTAGATGACAGAATTCTTGCAAAAGCTATGTACTGAACAAAATAAATACACGATATTAGAAAGCCTAGTATCTTCAGGTTATCTCTATTTCTATAAATTTCTTCACAATTTACATACGGCACCACCACTTCCACGCACAGAAATACAAATTATATTCACCGGGTTTTTAGATAAGCCAGAGGGGTTTGTTATTTGTTTGCCTGTTTTGCTAAAACAAATTCTCAAGAATTCTCAAGCTATAAGAAAAGTATTTTGTAGGACATAACTCAGCTAACACTTATTTTTTTGACAGGGTCTCAACTGTGTAGCCATGGCTGGCCTAGAACTTCCTCTGTAGACCAGGATGGTCTTGAATTTACAAAGATCTGCCTGCTTCTGCCTCCAGAATGCTGGGATTAAAATCATGTGCCACCACATCCAGCAGATAACACCTACTAAGAAACATTTTGACTCATAGCAAGTGGACAAACTTTCCAAACACATTTGCAAAGATCCTATCAAAAAGTATTTTCCACTTTTTTTTTTTTTTTTTTTTTTTTTTTAGTTTTTTGAGACAGGGTTTCTCTGTGTAGCTTTGTGCCTTTCCTGGAGCTCACTTGGTAGCCCAGGCTGGCCTCGAACTCACAGAGATCCGCCTAGGTCTGCCTCCCGAGTGCTGGGATTAAAGGCGTGCGCCACCACCGCCCGGCTCCACTTATTTCTAAACGACCCAGAAGGCATCTGCACATTACAAAAGCCTCAAGGATAACATTGCACGCCTTTAATCCCAGCACTAGGGAGGCAGAGCCAGGCGGATCTCTGTGAGTTCGAGGCCAGCCTGGGCTACCAAGTGAGTCCCAGGAAAGGCGCAAAGCTAAACAGAGAAACCCTGTCTCGAAAAACAAAAAACAAAAAATAAAAAAAATAAAAAAAATTGATATTATAATTGTAATTACCCCAGGATGATTTTTTTAAAAAAATTCATTGATTTTCAAAATGTACCTTGTAAAAGGGGATCATTCATTGCCACAAATTTGTATAGGTTGAAAATAAGCTGAGTCAAACCATGCTCAGAAAAACCCATGAATATCAGATGCACAATGGGTTAATTACTGGAAAGAGAACCTAATTCATGCTTAACTGTTTCTGGTCAAACTTTAGGAAGCAGGGTAGGGGTGTAGCAATAGATTGGGGCCTAGAGACTGGCAGAGTAGCTTTAGCTCTACCTATTAATTATGTGACCTTCTGCAAGTAATTTCACCTCTCCGTTCCTCAATTTACTATCCATAAACTGAATGGGTTGATGTTTAACACAAAATCCCTTCCAGCTCTAAAGTTTGATAAGACAACTTCTCAGAGAATAGTGTGTTCTAAAAAATTTCATTGAAGCGTGTAAGAACATCAGGAACTGAACTCTCTGGGCATCTCAAATCAATTCTGCGCTTATTCTCTCCTTATCTGGTGTACAATCAAGTCCTTACTGGTGTTACACATCATAGGGCATTCAAATCTACAGCTCTCATGAGGAGTTTTGGAAAGTAGAGCGAATAATCTGATTTACAGGAGAAACTTGGGCATAAGGATGTCACAACCAACAAATGACAACGTCCATCTGACCTCAATGCTTTAAAAAGGCAAGGTGGCAGCTCTCTGTTATCCCCCAAATACAAAGATTCCCAGGAGAAGGCCTCACACTGACTTCTGGGATTCACATCTCTTGAAGGTCAGGTCGGAATAAATGTGCCGATTCCTCAGCTTGCAAACTCTGGGTTCGTATCCCGCCAATTTAGAATTCCTGTGATGGGAAGTTTTTTGTTTTTTGGGGTTTTTTTTGAAGGACGGGGGAGCTCTGCGAGAGACTGGGAGCCTAAGGCACCTAGGCCTTTGGACTTTGAAGTAGGGTAAGGGGTTGTCCCAGACGGGTCAGCTAGTCACCTGGAAGCCGGTTCCTCTGTCTCGGTCTCTGGACGCACACCGTCCTCACCAAGGGCACCAGTTTCTGCTTGAAAGCACCCGCCAGGCCTCCGCACCGGAACATTTCGGCAACCGCTACTCAGAACCTTCCCACTCCTTCTTTTCCTTCCACACCGTCGAACGGGTCAAACAGCACGGGCTCGGGTCCGCTCCCCCTCCCGTCACACGCACACTACGCAGGCTCCTCCTCCTCCTAGCCCCAAGTGGACATTGGATAGAGAAACCGGCCCGCTAGAGCCGGGAAAAAGGCACTGAGGCTGAAGACTTACTGCGCAGGCGTAGTACTCAGCGCTGCATTGCAATTGGTCCCACGGTAATGAGGTCTGCGCATGCGTCCAACTCCCCACGCGCTCTGCAAAGAACCGGGTCCCGCCTCCGGATTTACAAGTTTCCGCGAGTTAGTAGTACTGTATTAGGTTGAGCCGCTTAGGAAACCTGTCCAAAGAGAGACTTGTGCCTGGCGGCTGTGGGTGGTGCTACTGCAATGTTGGTGATGGGAACTGATAGCACATCACAAAAACCGACTCCAGAACCTCACTTTCTTTTTGTGTGTTTTAGGTAACTGGCTATCAGGCATTTAAGCCTTTCTGAATCTATTCGTAGGATCCAATGGTAGTCTTTCCCCCAAGTGAATCACCGCACCTGACTTTCCGAATCTTGAAAAAACTTCCATTTTTCACAAGTAACTGGCACTTTCTCGTACAACCCTTTTTTTTGGGGGGGGGGAGGGGGAGGTGGACTGGGGGCGTGTACTTCCCCTGTTCTTTCTCTGTATCACTTTCATATGCTGTACCAAATGCTTTGGATAGTCTCGCGCTATTACGGCTTTCGTGCTTGAGAAGAGAAGGCTGACAAAGGTTTGTGCCAGACAGATTTTCTGTGAAAGAAATCCTAAGCAGGACTGAGAAAGTTGTAGGAGATACAGAGCGAGAAGTGAGAGAAAATAGGTCTTTTGCTCTCCTGTGGGCAGAACACATACACCTTTTTCAAAGATTTGAATTGCATATTAAGTATCTAATGAAGCTGTATGCGGTGGTATACTGCCTGTCCTCCCACTGGGGAGGTAGAGGCAAAGACGGGCGAACAGCAAGTAAATTTGAAGCCAGCTTGGTTCATATCAGGCCAGCGAAGGCTTCCTGGTGAGGAGATGCTGTCCCTTGCTATTGAACAGTACTATGTAAGAGGCTTTTGTGGATATAAAAAGTATGGAGAGTGATCTCTGTTTAGTTCGAGAAATGGGTCTATTGGTCATTTAAATGATACCTACCACAGAGCCATTTCAAGAAAGGGGTTTGGGATGGAATCCGTAGGGGGAAACTTAATAAAGAAGTGTTATTTGAGCTATGTCTTGAAGGATGATCAGTAATTTTCAAGTAGTGGAGGAGAACGAATAGTATTTCAGAGGGTGGATGCACTGAGACTGAAGGTAATATTTTTGGGTTTTATGCATGTTGACCTGGACTCCACAGGGACCTAGGTTGAATCCTGTCTCTGCTACTTGGACAAGTCACCCAATTGCCTCAACTGGTCTGGAGACAGTTGGACTTAAGGATGCAAGCCTATCATTTCTCAGCACATGGAATCTAATCATGAACTATAGACCAACCTGAGCAACAAAAACTGTTTCAAAACAACGCCCCAGGGCTGGGAGTATAGCTCAGAGGCAGTGTTTGACTACCACTACAAAATCCTCCATTCAGTTTGAAGCACCACACACAAACACCCTCTGAAGTTTTAAATAGTAATAACAAAATAAATTTCCAGAAATAAAGTTCAGTACATTTTCAGGAGACAATGACAAAAGACATACTGTATTAGGAAGTAGTGATAAGGACAGTAAGTGTGATGGGGCCAAATTTGAACTGTCAAATGAATTTGGCCCTAACCCTTGTAAGTGATGAAATTCCTTTTTTTCTTTTCTTTTCTTTTCTTTTCTTTTCTTTTTTGGTTTCTCAAGACAGGGTTTCTCTGTGTAGCTTTGCGCCTTTCCTGGAACTCACTTTGGAGACCAGGCTGGCCTCGAACTCACAGAGGTCTGCCTGGCTCTGCCTCCCGAGTGCTGAGATTAAAGGCGTGCGCCACCACCGCCTGGCCCTTTTTTTCTTGGAAGTGAGTAGGGGATGCAATTGCAAAGGCATATTTTAGGAAGTTTACCCAGGACACAGGATTCATTGCATGAAAACACCCAAAGTTTCTTTATCCATTCAGCAGATTTGATCAATGTTTAAAATGGCAAGTAATGAAGCTATGAGCGGTGTCGCATACCTGTAATGACAGCACGTGGGGGCAGAGGCAGGAGGATCGAGAGCTCAAGCTCAGCTATTTAGTGAGTTGGGGAAAAGCCTGGGCTACAGAAGACCCTGTCTCGATTTAAAAAAAAGAAAAAAGAAAAACAAATACAAAACAAAACAACAAACAAATAAAAACAAGCTGGATGTGGTGTCACATGCTTTTAATCCCAGCACTAGGGGCACAGATGCAGGGGGATTTCTGTGAGTTGGAGGCCCAGCCAGGGCTACATAGAGAGACCCTGTCTCAAAAACGAACAGCAAAAAGACAGCTCCCTCCAAAGGCCCAAAATGTAATTAATGAGTAACATTTTCTAAGATTTATTTTCTTTTGCCGGGGTGGTGGTAGTCCACATCTTTAATCCCACCCAGCACTCAGGAGGAAGAGGCAGGCAGATCTCTGTCAGTTCAAGGCCAACCTGGTCTACAGAGCTAGTTCTAGGACAGCCAAAGCTACACAAAGAAACCCTGTCTCAAGAAAAAAAAAGATTTATTTTATTTTATGTGTATGACTGTTTTGCTTGCATGTAAGGTATGCATGTGCATACCTGGTGCCCTCACAGGTCAGAAGATAACATCATATCCCCTGGAACTAGAGTTATGGACAGTTTACCATGTAGGTGATGAGCACTGAACCGCAATCATCTGCAAGAACAAGTCCTCTTAACCACAGACCCATCTTTCCAGCCTTCAAGAGCGACATTTTTTTAAATCTAGATCTGCTTTGGGGGATTAATATTGAAAATACAAATTCCAGAATAAACTAAATGTATTTTATATTTTAAAAGCATAGATATTGCTCCTTGTTATTTCTAGAAATCCAAAGTATACTGAGGGACTGAGGCAAGAGGAGCACTTGATCCAAGCAGCTTAGGGGTCAGCTTGGAATAACATAGTGAGATGCAATCTTTTAACAACAACAGCAGGTTAATAATAAAGGTTAATAACAAACATGCATTCGTTTAATACAAAGTTAACTATGGCTGCTGATAAAGACGGCTTTGGAAAAAATACTATCAAAATTATGATAGTCAGGTGCAATTATGAAACAACTGAATATATTAAAAATAATCTAATAATGCATAATTAAAACAAAAAGTGCAAAATACATGTTTTTTGTGATAGGTACAAAGAGGCGTTTCTCTTGTCCTTTTACTTAAAAACTGTATTTTACTCTTTTTACCCTAGCAATATACTCGCCAAACTAATTCCAAAAGTATGTGGTAACAAACATTTCATTAGGATAAAAACCCATTGTGAAATATCATATTTCTAGAAATCAAAATTTTAAACTTACAAAGGTAGACCCAGTGACAACTTTTTTTGCCAGAAGCATCTGAATAATTGTAGGTAGACAGAATGTTTTCTCTTGACGTAAATTCTACCCGTAAGCTGGCAGAACCTCTTTCCACTGACTGTAAAGGCTGTGGCATTAATAGTTACTTCCCCTCACTTTTTTTGGAGACAGTCTCCTATAGCCCAATCTGGCTTCGAATTCACTCTGTAGCCAAGGATGACCTTAAACCTCTGATTATCTTGCCTCTACCTTGCCAGGCAAGCACTGTACCAACTGGGCCAGCCCTCCTACCTTATCAATACAGTTACTCTTCCAAGAGCATAGATCACTTGGGGCATGAGAGGTTTTTTGTTTTTAACAAGAAATAATCGAATAATAATTTCTATTATATAGAAAACAGTCAACTGAAAAACAAAACTACTGTGCCATGATGATTGCTGGTATACATAGTGATGGTCTTGGATTAACCAACTCCTTCTCTGGATGGTTTTAATGTTGACTAATAAAATCAAGGGTTTTAGAAATGGGTGACCCACATGTATGATAAAGGGCTATAAATACATCTCCTAACTCAGGAATAAGATTAAATAGAAGACTGTATTTTGAATAACTTGAATTTGGCTGAACATTCACATTCCAATATGCTTACACACACATCACTGAGATACTGAATTGTTTTATTTTTCCTTAGAGGAAATGGATTTAATCACATTGTCTCTTACTTGGAGATCAGCCTCACATGCAAAATGGCAGCTCATGTGTGCTGCTGGAACCCCTGACCTTGAAGACATTAGCAATATCCCATACATGGATGCTAATGGCATACGTTAGTACTACCTTAGTCTATGAAATATGAGGGAGATGAGGAAATTCCTAAAACAAATACAAAACGGGTGCTCTTTATTGTATGCAAATTGTACCTAAGTTGATTTCATACTAATTCTGAACCCGAAACTCACTTGGGAGAAGGAATACGGGTCTAGACCAAGTTGTGTGATGGTCAGCAAGCCTTGGGAAGCTGCCCTCTGACACTGTAAGAAAGTTGTATTCATTTATCATCTTCCAAGCATAATCTAGGCTTCTGGCAAATTAGACCCAACCACTTTGTTCTACATTCACTTTCAGGGGGTGGGTGAGCCCTCCTAGGGATTCTCAATTCCATTTGAAACTCCGCCATTCTGGGACAACTTAGGGCTCTATGAAGGGCTCAGAGTGTCAGGAATTGTGGGGTTTATGTCATGTCCTATGCGCCCTCACCTGGGCCTGTAATGGTTTGCTACAGAAACAAAGTCCGCCTTTGCTGGAGCTGTCCCCACTAGTTTCCCCCCTCTCCTATCCTCTGTATGGCCCTCTCCCGCGGCGGGCCTTCCCCATTGGCCAGCCAAACACAACCGACTGCAGCAGCCAATGGGAGCCGCCCTCTTGAACATTCAGAGGGTGGGTGCTCGTGGTGTGATGAGGGGAGGTTGGCGCCTGGTACGCGCCCCCCTACATCTGGCAAGTCTTTGACAGAAACTGTAACATCCCCTACACATTCACACCCGTGCCCCATGTCTGCCTCCTTTCAGCTGCATGGGGGCTTTCCACAAGCCACTGCGTGTACTGGTGTCCTGTCAGTGCCCTCCCCAATTCCTTGGGCCCCCAAAGTGCACCTGCTTACTCAGTAAGACTGAACACCTCTTTATCCTAAGACTTGGGGGAGGCAGGGAACCACAGCGGCACAGCTGTCAGCTGCTGTGGAGGTGAAAGAGGTATATCCGATCCTCCACCGCCTAGTGCTGCGCCGGACCCGAAGCTCTCCAGTGATGCCTTAGGGTACAGTTCTCTTTGTCCTCCCCAGCTGTGCTCACTGCCCACTGACCCTATGCGCTCTAAGTTAAGTGGGAGTGGGAAACCTGAATCCCACCGCAGAACTGGGGACAAGAAGGGAAGGCTCTTCTGGGGTGGCGTGTGCCACTCTCCTCATCCCTTTCCCTGTGCTGCTTGGGCTTTCTCCTTCCAGTGTGTCCCTGGGGTCCAGACAGGGGAGGGTCTAGGCTAAGGCGCGGCACAGCCTGAGCCTGCAGTCCTGAAGCTCACACACAGGCAGAAGGAGGCGGCTCAAGACCGGCCGGTTCTCCGTTTCTTCTCTCTCAAGCTTTTGTGTCTGTGCCTGGGAGCTGCAAGGAGGGTGCACTGGGGAAGGAGGAGGGGTGCCTAGGGTGAGAGCACCCCCTTCAAGTGCGCGTGCACACACGTTGCCGGCGCACGCACACACAGGCGGACACACACTTCAGACACGCACACGCGCGCGCGCACACACACACATACACACACACACACACACACACACACACACACACACGCACAAAGCTCTCTCGCCTTGAGCGCACTAACGTGGCCGCTTTCTTTGTGTGGAGCCCTCGAGTGGGGTTGGGACCCCGGTCCTGTCCCGGGGAGATGGCGCAGCCCATCTTGGGCCATGGGAGCTTACAGCCCGCTTCAGCTGCTGGTTTGACATCCCTAGAGCTTGACTCATCGATGGACCAGTATGTGCAGATTCGTATCTTCAAAATCATCGTGATTGGGGACTCCAACGTGGGCAAGACTTGCCTGACCTTCCGCTTCTGCGGGGGTACTTTCCCAGACAAGACTGAGGCCACTATCGGTGTGGACTTCAGGGAGAAGACCGTGGAAATCGAGGGCGAGAAGATCAAGGTGATCCAGCTGGTCAGGTCCGGGAAGGGAGGGACCTGGGAGGGGGTTTCGCCTGAGGTATAGCTCTAGTGATAATAAATGTCTAGCGTTGGTTGTGTCGCCACCTGCCGAGCTCAAAACCCTGGCTACATCCTCACCCCCTTTTTAGCTTCTTTCGGGGGCCCCCATCCCCACCTAACCCAATTTTTCTGGCAAGGCAGAGTGATTGCATTCTTACCCTTTGCCCTCGCCCTAGAGCTCCTGCCTGGAAAAGCAGGTTTGAAATTGTCCTCGACCCTGAGCAGGAGAGACACCCCTGAACACAGGAAGGCCTGAGACATCTCTGGTGCTAGTCTTGTGGGATGGATCCCAAAGCACTTTACGAATCTTGAGGTCTTTTCTACCTCTTGGGTGTCAATAGGCTACAAAAAAAAATCATCTTGGCTAAGCCCTGTGACATTAGGAAGGTTGGAAATTCATGGAGCGTGAAAACTGCTTTATTTTAAATTATAGTTTACACTTCAGATTAGGGCTGAGTTGGAATGGGGGTGGAGTGGAGAGCTAGCTGGTTGTGTCACAGAGCTGTGAGCCCTTTTGAAGACTGAGACAGAGTCACCCACTGGCTCTTCATAATCACCAAAACTAGTTCTTTGGGGGCAGTCTTCCTCCAGTGCTTGTTTCTTTGCTTGCTTTGGGGAACCTAACAAACCAAGTGCCCATTGCTCATTCTGCTGGTATTGTCTTCAGAAGGCCTATTGGGAAAACATAAAACAACTCATCTGAGGGCCAGGGGAAGTGCCTTGACTCTCTCCCCACAGTTTATTAAATAGGTCAAGCAAAAAATATTTTGTATGTTCACTGAGTGCAGTAAAGGTAGAAACCCAGTAAGACAGGAATATGTCAGTGTGCAGGGAGGGGTGGAGGAAGCAGGACATGGCAAGGACAGCTTTGTGTGTCCTGGACATCTTCTAAGAAGGCACCAGGGATACTAAAGACCAATTCCTCTAGACTCATAGCTGGCCTTTGCTTGAGCCTGTAGCTGGACCCCAAGGAGGGCCAAAGGGGAAGGTAAACTTCTTGCTGGTCAAACAACTGAAGTAGCCACATGTCCTGGCCTGTCTTCTAAGTGAAGTGGAGGGAAGAACTGGGAAACATTCCCAATTGTGCAAGATTTCTTGGTGATTAAAATGATTGCATTTTCAAATGGCTTCAGAAAACAAACCCAAACACTGTGCTTCAGGAAGACTGGGAGAAGATAAGGAAGAGCCTCCCGGTTGGGGAGATAGTCCATTCTTTTGAACTTGCCATTTGTTCTTGTTTTTTTTTTTTCTTCTTCCACTTCTGAGGAGAGGGGGGTTGCTTCATGTCCTTTTCAAATCAATGCGGGCATCTGTCCCTATCTTTTTCAAGGACTCCCATGTTGAATGTCTGCACAAGTCAGGGCTTCTTCCTGTATGGTGTCTAGTTTCTTTAATATATGGATATCAGACACTGGAAAGTCTAAGACATGGCTTTTTTTTGCCAAAGTAGAAATAAATCAATGAATGCATTTTGAAACACCTTCAAAATCATTCATGTTTAATGTTATCGTTTATTTACGATGAGCTAAAGAGTTCCCTGGGCTTACAGGTCAGGAGACGGTGGTAAAGTCATCTGGAATTTGAATAGTGGGAAAAAAGAAGTATGTGGGGGTTTAGGGGCAGAGGGAGAGGAAGGGGGAGGGAAGGGGAGAGAAAAGAGGAGTGGGAGGTGAATAGTGGATAGAGTCCTTACCCAATGGCCTTAGGGAGGATTTTAAACCATTCCTCCCTTCCTGTCACCCCTGTATTTAACCAAACTGGATTTCAGAGTCTCTGCCAAATATCCCAGACTTTTTTTTCCCAGAGGGCAGAGCCTGTGACAGTGTGACTCACTAGAAACAGAGATCAGCACAACACCACGTGCAGATAAGTGCTTAATATGGGCTTTGGGGGGAAGATGATATTTTCAAGAGGACAAAGCCTTGGAACACAGTTCAGGGAGGAAGCTCCGAGGACAAATTCAGCCAGAACCCTCAGTGGCACTAGAGACCCGGGAGATGGTCAACCTGCTCCCTTGTAAGCTCTTGAAGCACCCAGGCCGGAACTGGCAGGTGAGAGAGCAGGGTGTCTGGAAGATGGTAGAGCATGGCAAATGGCAGGAGATGAAGAAGGAGTAGATTGTGCCTCATGCTTTGACTGCTTGCAAGGAACAAGTGCCCACACCTGCTTTGAAGATGGCTGTCAAAGCTGGTCGCCCTTTGGGGGAGAGAGAGAAAGGTGCGGTGTGGCAGGCTGAGGCTCCCTAGAGTTCAGCCAGCAGTAGTAGAGGCTGTCAGCTTATAAAAGAGATGATAAAATACCAGCCCTGGCAGGGGAGTGCTAGAGACTCCTCAGTTCTAGAATAGAATAGTATGACCTCTCCTAGGCTTGCCCCCTTGTATCCCAGGGGTGGCACACATGGCAGCCTCTGCTGGGGATGCCTGCTTTGACTTATTCAGAGCTACATCTTCCTTATCAGGACTATCCTCAGGAGCCTGAAGCCCCCATCTGTTTCTCTAATCACCATGTCTCCACTTGTACCTCATAACATTTACAGTCCAACATTTCCTGGTTAACACATACTCAAGCAGTCCCCCATGGGGTGGTAGAGAGGTAACTCAGAGGTTAAGAGCACTTGAACCCAGACCCTCTGCAATACCAACCGCTCTAGGACCTGGGTTCAACTCTCAGCCCCCACACAGTGACTCATAATTATCCATAACTGTGGTTTCAGGGAAAGGAGCACCTGCACATTCACTACAAAACACTCATACACACAAAAGAAATCTAAAATAAAATGTAAAAGAAATGCCTTTAATAATTAGGGGTAATAAACTTCTATTTATTGGGGCTGCAGAAGTGGCCCAGTGGTTAAAAGCACATAAAAGTCCTCTTTCAGAGGACTCTGTAATCCCAGCTCTAGAGATACCTGATGCCTCTGGCCTCTGCAGACACATTCATTCATGTGCACATACCTACACATAACTATAAATAATAAAAACAAACCTAAACTAAACAAAAAACCTTCTGTTTATTGACTAAACAAAGCTCAAGCTAGTCATACTATGTCTTACTTGATAAGCCACCCTAGGAATTAAGATTAAAATTTTTTTTTTTCGAGACAAGGTTTATCTGTGTAGTTTTGGTGCCTCTGTTCTGGATCTCGCTCTGTAGACCAGGCTGGCCTCGAACTCACAGAGATCCACCTGGCTCTGCCTCCTGAGTGCTGGGATTAAAGGTGTGTGCCACCACCGCCCTGCTAAAATATTTTTAATTAAAAAAAATCTACATGTAATGCGTGTGTGTGTGTGTGTGTGTGTGTGTGTGTGAAGTCACACATGTTCTACAGTGTACGTGTGGAAGTCAGAGGACAACTTGTGAAACCCGTCCCCCGTGTCCCCCCACCCCACCCCGCGTGAGTTTCAGAAACTGAAGTCAGGACATTAGACTGGGTGCCAAGTGCTGAACTATCTTGCCAGCCTAGAATTGGGATTTTTATCATTCCCCTTTGACAGAAACGAAGACTGAGTTTGAGATGGATGAAATAGCTTGCCCAAAGGCACAGGAATCTTTTGTGATTGCTAGAGCTGCGACTGAGATCCAGAGCCCTTGTTCTTTGCAATGAGCTCTGCTTTAGATGGTAATATCTAGCCCCCTAGATTGGAAGTGATGATAGACTACCAAGCAGTCAGTCTTGTTGCATATAGGCAAGGAACTCCAGGCTATGGCTCAAGGATCCAGGAGCCTTCAGGTTTGGGGATGTAGTTCAGTGGTAGAGTGTGTGTTTAGCATATGTGAGGCCTCGGGGCATAGCCTCAGCACCACTAAATAAATAAAAAAAATAAAATAAAAGTCAAGCAAGAAATCTGTTTTGCTTGCACTCCAGACACTCACCAGAGTACTTGAAGTTTACTTTTCATACCTTGGCTATCTCACTTTGGGCATGAGAATTACAGGTATCCAGAGCTAGAAAAGACCTTAGAAAAAAGTCTCTAATCCAAAAATCCTTATTTTATAGGTAGGGAACTGGAGCTCAGAGAGCGAAAGTGACTTACCTAAGATCAAACAAGATCAAGCCTACAATGAGGGCCTGCTAATCCCTTTTCCTTCCGCCACTCTGTCTGGATTTCCCACTGCCAGGCTTAGAAGAGTACATAAGTCCTAAGTCCATTTAACCCAGAAGGTTATCTGTGCGAGGGACACAACACCAGGAAAGCTGACAGCTTTTCCTGATCAATCCAGGAAAGATGGAGACATCTTCCAACTCCCAGAGGAAGGGAGGAGCTTCTGTTAATAACCATTATGCATTATGGATGTGTCACCTACAGGTTTAGCTAAACCATATTGTGTCTGGCTCGGGCTAAAAGCAGCAGAAACCAATGAATAGGGCTGGGGGTGGGTAGGCATTGCCGAACCATTCTTAGTAAAATTTCCAGAAAGTGGCCCTTCTGCCTAGTTTGGGTACTCCTACAGGCTGAGTACCACCACAGTGGGTCAGCTATGACCCATCTGGGCAGGCATGGCCCAGATGCAGGGTTCTCCCCCTCTGTGGATCACTGGGGAAAACACCGTCCTGTGTTACATTAGTAAGTGCAAGGAGGTTGAGCTCAGTGTTCCTTACAAGCTGCCTGCAGTCAGAATGACATCATGTCTTCTGTGGGGCCTTCTAAGCTTCCATCTTCTGTCAGATAGTTTAATGGTTAATTATCCATCACTGTGTGTGTCCTCTTTGCCAACCCCTCTTTCCTCCTTTCTCTCTTCCTTCCACTCCTCGTCTCCCTTCGCTTCTCTCCCCTCCCCCATGTGTGTATGTGTGTGTGCCTGTCTGTCTGTCTGTCTGTCTTTGTCTCTGTTCTGTCATTGCCAGATGTGTCAGCTTTGTGTATGTGTGTGTCATAGATACAGAGGTGACAGTCCAGCTAATTAATAAAAAAAAAATATTTCTTTTAGCTGAGTGGTTGCAGCGCACTCCTTTAATCCCAGCACTCGGGAGGCAGAGGCAGGCGGATCTCTGTGAGTTCAAGGCCAGCCTGGTCTATGGAGCTAATTTCAGGACAGCCAGGGCTACACAAAAAAACCTTGTCTCAAAAACCAAAAAGAAGAAAAAGCAAAGAAATAAAGAAAGAAAAGATTTCTTTTAAACGTTCCCATCATCCATGGGAGTATCCAGCAAAGGTTGTAAAGGTTTCTCTTCTTTACACCTTTGTCTTCTGCCATTGGCCTCCAACTAAAGGCCATTCACAGCCCATTTGTAGAATGATGTGTCTCCTAAATAAAAAAAATACCCAGGTCAGCTAAAAGTGTGTGCAGGGGATGGAGGGCTTGCTGAGACTCATTCAGGCAGGGATGTGGCAGCTCTCCACCCTGTGCCCCTCAACCTTTGCCCATCACCTCATTCATCTTGGCCTATCCAAGCCACTCAAGGCAAGATAATGCATCTTTCTCCCTGCTTCTTCTTCACGGCTGCTCTTGCCCTGTTTAAGCTTCCGAGCCAAGCTTTCCAGAACGAGAACCAGTAGATGTGAGGCACAGCACTAAAGGCTGATGTGCTCTCCCAGACAATGATAACAACTAATAGTCGCTGAGCACTTCACATCTCACAAAAGCTTCTTCTGGTTTCTCATTTCATGGGATCGTCCTAGCAACCACAGAGAAGCTCAAGTTCCCACTGTAGAGATGAGGAAAGTGAGGCTCAGTTAAGGAATGACTGTTGGTTTACTCAGCTACGCAGTAGAAGGCAGAGTGCTCTTTCCAGCTGCACTTACTGTGTCAGCCGTCCGTGCAGATTCAGTGATGTCAGGCCTGAGAGGAAGAAAGAATGTATCCAGTCGGCCCTCTGTACTCAAGGGGTCCAACTAACTGAGAATAAAATATTTAGAAAACAAAGTAGGGACTAAGGGTATAGCTCTGTTAGTAAAAATGCTTGCCTAGCAAATATGGGGCCTGAGTTCAATCCCATTGACACATAATCCTGGCCCAGTGATCTGTCTGAAATCCTAGCACTCAGGGAGTAGAAACAGGAAAATCAGAAGGTCAAGGTCATCTTTTGCTACCTAAGGAGTTCGAGGCAGGCCAGCCTGATCTATATGAGATCTTGTGTGTGTGTATGGGGGTGTGTGTGCATATGCATACATCTACCTAAACATATACAGCCTTTTTTCTTATTCCCTAAACAATACATTATACCAGGTATTTTTGATCATTTGCATTGTGTCAAATATTATGAGATAATTTACATCATGTAGAAGGAGGTGTGTGGAGTAATGTGTAAACAGTGCACTGTTTTACAAAGGGCATTTGAGCTTCCATGATTTGGACATCTGGAGGGTTCTGTAATCTCTATTAGTGTCATGCATATTCAAGGAATGCCAACAAGACATGCCAGATGAGGATGCTGAAGTAGAGAAAGGACACACAACTAGCACGTGGTTTGGGGAGAGATTTGCATTCCTTCCACTGTACCCTACTGGGCCTCTGAGAGTCATGAGCATCTCAGGCATGTGGAGCTAAGGGGCAGGCTTCAATCATGTCCACTGGGAAGGAAAGAAAGAGGAGGGCAAGCATCTCCTTTCACTCCCTAGCAAGGATGAAAGAACCGTAAGGATGCTGAGGACAGGAAAACTGCATCCCCGGACACAGAGAACCCATTCCCTGCATCCAGTGAGCCTGACTGGTGTACTTCCGTTTTAGAGGCTTTAAGGCCATCCCCGCTAGTGTTTTCTGCTGGGAGTAGCCTGCTTCCGGGCTTATGTCTCATCACAGGCAGGGGTGCTCAAACTTTGGATGTGGTTTATATAGAGCTGGAATTGGAGCAGTAACTACCCTAGAATTCCCAAGCCTCTACATGAAAGCTTCAAGGCTTTCTTTGTAGCTTCAGAAAGGCAGAGGAGAGCTCCAGCAGAGGGGCTCTCCCTACAGTTCTGGCAACTTGGGTGGTGTACACAATTAGGAAGCCAAGGAAAAGCCAAACAGCCAACCTTACTCAGTTCAAACACCTCACACATTCCCACCCGCGTTCCTGCAGGTATTTTTAGAATCCTGAGCTCATGGTGTTAAAGCATCTGCCACATGCCTGAGGGCCGACAGGGATTCAGCTTCACTCAGAGGCAAGAGTTAAGACTACTGGAGAGTGGGGGTGGGAAGTGGAGATCTGGAGCCAAGTGGAAATGATATTCCTGTACTGGGCCTGTTTTCTTCCCCCTGACCTCCATACCTCTCCCCATCTGCCTCTCTTTCTTCCTGTTCAGAGCACCAGAGAGGTAGAAGGAATAGAAATCATTTTTTTGTTTCTGCTTATAGAAACAAAAAAGTCTTTGAGGATTTTTGATTTTTGTATGTAATCAAAGTCGGATGCTTTCTCTGAAATGTCTTTGGCAGATACCTGAGCTGTCTGTTCTAGTGGCTCAGGCCCAAACTGCTTTTGATCACCACCACCACCACCACCACCTCAGTGATGCACAATCCAAAGCTGAAAAACACTGCCTACAGTTCAGTCAGCAAGAGACCAGCAGCGCGGCTGGAACAGAGAGCACACAAATGTATTCTAAATGGTATGCTGTAGACCCAAAGCGCAACCAAAATTCCTAAGAAAAGAGAATGGTAGAGAAGTTAGAAAAGGTTCTCAGATGGGGAGAGTGGAGACAGGGCTCAGTGGTTAAGACCATTGGCTGCTCTGCCAGAGGTCTGGGGTTCCATTCCCAGCACCCTTATGGTGGCTGATAGCCATCTGTAATTCCAGCTCCAGGGGATCTGTTGCTCTCTTCTGGCCTCTGCAAGCGCTGCATGCATGTGCCGCACAGGCAGAGATGCAGACAAAACATCCATACACATAAAATAGAAACAATAAAATAGTAAATCTTTAAAATTAAAAATAAAAAAATAAAGATTTGAACCAAGCATAGTGGCTCATACCTTTAATGCCAGCACTTGGGATGCAGAGGCAGGAGGATCTCTGTAAGTTCAAGGCCAGCCTGGTTCACATAGTGGGTTTCAGGACAGCCAGGACTAAATAGAGAGACCCTGTCTCACAAAAAGGCCTCCTCCCCTAAAGAAAGAGCTGAAGATGAAGGCAGAAGCAGAAGCTGCGTCTTTAAGAGTGGATGAGATTGGGCTCAGGAACTACTGTGGAAGGGTGAGCTAGTGGACCACAGTCACTGAGAAAGATGTGGCTGAGTATCTTGAACCTAGGTAGGGATGGGTCAAATTAAGACAGATTTAACTATTTCCACTCAACACCACATGCATTAGAGGCTGCCCTAATTTCCTGAAGAGGAAGATGGCATACAGGTGCAAGCAGGGATGCAGGTGCCTACTGTGACAGCAACATTCAGGGAGCAATGGAGTGGAGACATCCAGAAACCAAATGACCGCTGTAGTCAGGAAACACGGGGAGGAGAGCCTGACCAGGGTCTGTGAGAGTCCAAGAGGAAGCTGAGGCTGGTGGTAAATATCAGCAAGCCCAACTCTAGGAGGCCGAGACAGAAGGACCGAGGCCAGGCCAGGCTAGAAGTGAGCTTCACTAAAAGATCCTGGAGGAGGATGAAGGAGAGTCAGAACAATGGAAACTGGTGCTCAGAATGATGGTCTTATAAGATCTTCACTCAGCAAAGAGATTCAATTATATTCCATAGATTACACTCACTGACTGCTAATTCCTAATAAAGACCATAGACTTCATTTGAAGAGTCATAGTAGTCAAGCTAGTGGCCATAACAAAATTTTGTTTGATAACTGAGGATTTATTCATTTTATAGGGTCTTGAGATCATCATTCTGAGCATGAATATCTGCTGTCCCAGACCCTGAATATGTCACAGAAAATAACATTGGGCTTGAATATATGTTGACTTCCAGAGTATTCCTCCTGGAAATTATGTCTGTGCATGTGCTACTGATACCAGATTTTTCTCTTCATAAGTTGGCCTTTATCCCAAAAGCCAAGATGCAGAAGAAAACTAGAGCAAATTAAATTATCTTTTACATAACAAAGAAGTGAGTTTAAAAATAAATTGAAAAACAGCCATGGTGGTTCAAGCATGTAATTCCAGCATCAGGGTGGCTGAGACAGGAGGATCATGAATTTGAAGGAGTCTGGGCTATAAAATAAGATCTCATTTAAATAAGCAAATAAAGCTAAATGGCAAGTTTTTCTGTTTTTTGTTTTTTTTTGGTTTTTGGCTTTTCTACACAGGATTTCTCTATGTCCCTTGGCTGTCTGGAACTTGCTTTACAGATCAAACTGGCCTTGAACTCACAGAGATTTGCCTGCCTCTGCCTCCAGAGTGCTGGTGTTAAAGGCATGCAGCACTATTGCCCAGCAATGGTGAGATTTTTTTTTAACACTAGCTTTGCTTTTCTAATGGGAGTAAAGCAGGTTCTCACGTAGTTCAGGCTGGCCTCCAATTTATGTTGCTTAGTCTGGCCTGACTCAGCTGAGTGTTTCTAATCTTGTAATACAAAGTTAGGTAAGAAGGTGCATGCCATATATATAATCTGAGCTCAGGAAGGTGAGGTAGGAGGATCACTAGTTTGAGGCCAGCTTGGGATGTATATACCTTAAGACCCTGTCTCAAAACAACAACCATGACAAAGAAAACACTATAAAGTAACATGTATTTTAAACCAGAAAATTTGGGAAAGGAAAAAAAAAACCCAAAGAGAATAAATATTACCTATATTCAAATAGCCATTAACATTCTGGTATATATTATTTTAGCATTCCTACAGATATGTTTGTGTTTAATGTTTTTTTAAAATTGAGATTATACCCTATGAAAATATTTGGAGCCAGTTAAAAATTGAACATACCAGCCCTGAAAAATATCTCTTTCTCACTTTCTCTCTCTGGACTTTTTTTTGGTTTTTCGAGACAGGGTTTCTCTGTGTAGCTTTGCTCCTTTCCTGGAACTTGCTTTGTAGCCCAGGCTGGCCTTGAACTCACAGAGATCCGCCTGGCTCTGCCTCCCGAGTGCTGGGATTAAAGGCGTGTGCCACTAACGCCCGGCTTTCTCTTTGGACTTTTAAGACAAGTTTTTTTTTTTTCACATATAGCCCAGGCTGGTCTTGAACTCACAGCAATCCTTTTGCCTTACCCTTGAGTGCTGGAATTGTAGGTGTGAATTGGTGCAAATATTACTTTTGTGTGTGTGTCTGTGCATACTAGTGCTATTCCTCTCACAGTGAATATTTTTCCTTCAGTAAAAGTAACACTCTGATCATATTTTTAAAGTATTTGAGATCATCTTTTCAATGTCTTTAGTACAGATTCCTGGAAGTAGGATTACAGATCTTAAGGTTGTGAAACATTTTTTAAGATTATTGATAAAACTGTCACATTGCCCTCAAGAAAATTTGATCCATCTGTGTACTATTTTTATTAATTTTTTAAAGTCTCATTGTTTTATGTGTACAAGTGTTTTGCTTGCATGTATGTAAAGTGCACTATGTGCTAGACAAGGTCAGAAGAGGGCATCCAATCCCCTGGGACTGTGGTCACAGGCATGGATGCTGGGAATCAAACCTGGGTCCTCCGAAACAAGTCCTGTTAACCACTGTGCCAACTCTCCAGTCCTTGTGTGCTTTTTTTTTTTTTTAAAGATTTATTTATTTATTATGTATACAGTGTTCTATCTGCATGTATGCCTGCAGGCCAGAAGAGGGCACCAGATCTCATTACAGATGGTTGTGAGCCACCATGTGGTTGCTGGGAATTGAACTCAGGACCTCTGGAAGAGCAGTCAGTGCTCTTAACCTCTGAGCCATCTCTCCAGCCCCCCTTGTGTGCTATTTTTAAACTATAAAAAAACTCTTAGATTTTTCAACTCTGTATTTTTATCGAGAAATTTTAAGAAAAAAAAAACTTAGCGAACTCTAAAACTTCTCTCTGAGCTTTGATAGGTCCATTCTGCTAATCTGTCCAGAACCACTTGCTGTATCCGGACTTGTAACCGATTTTTCTAATGCTTTAAGACTATGCTTTTTCTCATGTGCCCATGTTTCCTTTTCCAACTTCACATGTGGGTTTTTGTTGCAGGTTCAGGTGTGGGACACAGCAGGCCAGGAACGCTTCCGTAAAAGCATGGTCGAGCACTACTACCGCAATGTGCATGCTGTGGTCTTTGTCTATGACGTCACCAAGATGACCTCCTTTAACAACTTAAAAATGTGGATCCAAGAATGCAATGGGCATGCTGTGCCCGCACTAGTCCCAAAGGTGCTTGTGGGTAACAAGTGTGACTTGAGGGAACAGATCCAGGTACCCTCCAACTTAGCCCTGAAATTTGCTGATGCCCACAACATGCTCTTGTTTGAGACATCAGCCAAGGACCCCAAAGAAAGCCAGAACGTGGAGTCAATTTTCATGTGCCTGGCTTGCCGGCTGAAGGCCCAGAAATCCCTGTTGTATCGTGATGCTGAGAGGCAGCAAGGCAAGGTGCAGAAACTGGAGTTCCCACAGGAAGCTAACAGTAAAGCTTCCTGTCCTTGTTGAAACCAAATGGTGTAAATACAAGAGAATCAGCACTGGAGTTTTTTCTTTCCCCTTTTTCTGTGCCTGCATAATGCTGACACCTGCTTGTTTCCATACAAACTGATATCAAAATAAAATTTGTATAGATTATCACATGTCTTTATGTCTTGCTTTTTTCCAGGAAGACTTTGTTTGTTTGGAGTGCTGAGGCTAGAAGCTAGGGCCTTGCATCTGATGATAGACAGCTCTATCACTTAGCTACATCCCTAGCCACAAGAAGAGGTTTTTGACAGTCATAAGTATGTTTTTTGTTGTTTGTTTGTCTGTTTTTTTTTTTTAAGACAGGGTCTAATCATTCAGCCCTGACAGTCCTGGAACTCACTCTATAGACCAGGCTGGCCTCAAATACATAGAGATCCTCCTGCCTCTGCCCCTCAAGTGCTAGGATTAAAAGGTGTGTCCCACTTCACCTGGCTCTGTGAAGTCTTGAAAGGAGATGTGGATTAACATTTCCTGCATCCCCCAGGTGTGTGCCTTGGATCTCCACCCCCCCCTTTTTTTTTAAAGTGTAAAAGTAGGCTGCCTTACAATTTCAGTTCTTTAGCAAGAATTCCACTCTTCTTCACACATTTCATCGTGAGAAGTTGATGTTTGTTCCCTGTGGCCCCCTCCCCTTTCTTGCATGAGGCAAGACTCAAGCTAACAAATACATATTATGCAAAGAATGCCATGGAATATGTGTTAAAGGAAGACACATCTCCTATGTTCAAAGGCCCCATGATCCAGTTACAGGATAATGCAATTACTTAGAAACAAGAATTCAGTAACAGAGGCCTGGAGAGATGGCTCAGTGATGAAGAGCCCTTGCTGCTCTTGGAGAGGACCCAGGTTCGATTCCCAAAACTTACATCATGGTTCACAACTGTCTGTAACTCCGTTTCAGGGGATTGAGCTTCCTTTTCTTACCTCTGCAAGCACATGGTGCACATACATACATGCAGGCAAAACACACACACACACACACACACACACACACACACACACATAAGATAAATCTTTAAAAAATGAAATTAGACAACAATGAGTATAAGGTTATGTTGCGATAATATATGTTGAGAACATATACTCAACATCATTGACTGCTCCCAGAAAAAAAGTAATTGGATTAATTTATTTTAAAAATTTTTATTTAATTTCTTTGTGTGTGGAGAGTGCACTAAGCATGCCAGTATGTGAGGTCACAGGACAGCCTGCAGGAGTTGATTCTTACCTTCCACCATATGGGTTCCAAGGATTGAACTCAGGTCATCAGACTTGGCAGCACATATCATTACCCACTGAGTCATCTCATGCCTCTCAGAGTTTTTGTATACAAGTCTACATTATGTTTCTTTGGCTAAATTTATTTTGAAACATTTCAATTTTTTTGGTATTATTGTCCTAAGGGGTGCTGAGGTGGAGGATGGCCTTACTGTCAGGTGGAACATTTTGTTTGATTTTTGGGTGATTCTCCAGCAGGAGAGTCCAATAGTTGTTTTCTATACATCCAGTCCTTTGTCTAACTGTAAACTAAAAATGTCTAGTGTGGGTACAATAGTCCCAGGCAGGTGTCCTTGTTTGAAGATGTTCCTTTAATGGTCTTACTGGAATCCTGCTATGCCAGAGTCCTGAGATGACAGCTCCTGAGTTCTTTCCTGTTAGGCCTGTGCAGCTCTGTCCCCAGACAGCAAAATGTAACATGTTTTTAGAGGGCTTCGCATCCAAAGAAAGGTCCAGATCACCTCTACAGTCCTTCGCCAAGACCACCTGACCCCAGGCTCATCATCACCACCAGTATGCTTCTTGTTTCTTGGCCTGGATCCCAGTCTTTAGTATTCCAGTTAGAGGTGGTTTTCTTGTCAGTTGTCCCTACACAATGTCTTGCCTCTGCATCTTACCAAAAGAGCTTGGGTCCTGTTGTCTGTTGGTTTGATAACTAATGAAACCCTGGTTTCAGACTGTACTTGTTTGCTCAGAGGCCTGTATCCAACATGGGCATAGACTGTGGCCAAGGTCAGTGAGGTTAAGGACCATCACCTCAATTACTCAGAAAGTCCAGGGTCATATGCTAATCTAAGCACCACTGCCCAGGGCTAGGGCAGAAAAGATCCTTAGTCCAGAATAGCTGGATAAGCCCAGGAAAGGAACTTAAGCCTACTGGGGGTGCAGTGGGTACACCCATGTCTAGAAAGACAGCTTTCTAGAAAGCAAGGCTTAAATTCTGCCATGTTTACTAGCAAATGCCAGTAGAGGTAGAGTTTATTATCTGGAAAGACCTAAGGGGACAGAGCCGCTGCCTTCCTTCATAGATACCTTCCTCCATTGGTCATCCCTCATCACCTTCCTGGAAGGGTACTTGTTCCTTTGGGAAGGGCCAGCTTTAGGCTCTTGAACTACTTTGACGTTTCTTGATGATGTTAGCATGATTTATACAGTGCAACCACCAGGGTTAAACTCTTGTTTTGATCCCAAGTCCTTTGGCTCTGTATGGCCCTAAGGCTGTGCAGGGGCATTAGGATTGATGAAATATCTCATCTGGGATTCTTTTGGATTAGTGGTTCTCAAACGCTGGTTCAAGCTAACTGCAGGATCTCAATTAGTTACGGCACATATTTCCAAACCACCCTATCTGGAAGCTCTAAAGTGGTGTTCAGGAACTGGAATTTTTAAAATGTCCACAGATAACTCTGTGGTGCCCCCATGTCTGTATGTGTCTAGCTTTCCCTAAGCTTTCTGACAAGCTCTAACAACAGGAATTATCTTTCTGGAGCCACAGCATTAAAGCCAGCTGTGTGAATAGGACACTCTGGGTTTCCAGGGAACTCAACCTGGTGAAGTGGATCCTTTCAGGCCCTAAGCAAGAAAAATGAAACTATTTTGGTCATACCCATTGTCCTTGGGCTGTTTGCCTGAAACTAGTAGGTAAGAGCCTCTTAACTTCAAGAGACTTGGGAAGACTAATCCTGAGTATAAACACTTCCACACTGAGTGCCACTCTAGATGCAGCAAGAGACAAAATTGACACTACAAGGAGAATGCACATCCACCGCACTCCCCCTGCTGGCCAAGTTAGTGAAGGCAGCAAAGCGAGTTCTTGTTTTCTTTTTCAGTTTTTATTTAAATAACATTTTTTTCATTTATTTTACATACTGACCACAGTTTCTCCTCCCTCCTCTCCTCCAAGTCTCCCCGCCCCCTGCCCTTCCCATCTACCCCCCTCCCCATCTACTCCTCCTCTGTCCCCATTCAGAAAGGGGTGGGCCTCCCATGGGCTTAAACAAAGCATGGCACATCAAGTTGAAGCAGGACCAAGCAACTCACCTTGCGTCAAGGCTGGGCAAGGTAATCCAGCATGGGGAACCGATTCCAAAAAGCCAGCTAATCACCAGGGACATGTCCTGATCTCATTGTTAGGAGCCTTACAAAGAGACCAAGCTACACAACTGCCACACACATGCAGAGGGCCTAGGTTGGTCCCATAGAGGCTCCCTAATTGTTGGTCCAGAGTCCATGAGCTCCCACGAGCTCAGGTCAGCTGTCTCTGTGGGTTCCTCCAACATGATCTCCCCTGGCTCGTACAATCCCTCCTCCCTTTCTTCAGCAAGACTCCCGGAACTCAGCCCAGTGCTTGACTGTGGATCTCTGCAACTGCTTCCGTTAGTTACTGGATGATGAAGGTTCGATGATGACAATTAGGGTCGTCACCAATCTGATTACAGTAGATGGCCAGTTCAGGTACCCTCTCCACTATTGCTAGGAGTCTTAGCTGAGTTATCCTTGTGGATTCCTGGGGGTTTTCCTGGCGCCAGGTTTCTCCTTAACCCCCACATGGCACCATCAAGACATCTCTTTTGTTACTCTCCACCTCTGTCCCTCCTCCAACCTGCTTCCACACCCAGCCCGCCCAACCTGTACGGCCACTTTGGAAATCAGTACGGTGACTTCTCAGAAAATTGGGAATCAATCTATCTCAAGACCTAATGATATCATTCTTGGGCACCCAAAGGATGTTTAATCATACCACAAGGACACTTGCTCAACTATGTTCCTAGCAGCATTATTCGTAATAGCCAGAACCTGGAAACAACCTAGATGCCATTCAACTGAAGAATGGATAAGGAAAATGTGGTGCATTTACACAATGGAGTATTACTCAGCTGTTAAAAAACAATGACATCATGAAATTTGCAGGCAAATGGATGGAACTAGAAAAAAATCATTCTGAGTGAGGTAACCCAGACCCAGAAAGACAACATAGCATGTACTCACTCATAAGTGGATATTAGGAGTAAAGTATAGGATAAGCAACCTACAATCCACAGCCCCAGAGAGGCTAGATAACAAAGAGGGCCCAGAGAGGGATGCATAGATTTCCCTGGGAGAGGGAAATAGAAGAGATCTTCTGGATAAACTGGGGGCGAGGGAGGGGAAGATGGAGGGATGGGTCTTGAGCAAAGTGGTTTTCTGACTGGTACTGAATATTTCCTTAATGTTTTTTTTTTTCTTTTTTTAAGATTTATTTATTTATTCTGTATACAGCATGTATGACTGCCGGCTAGAAGAGGGCACCAGATCTCATTACAGATGGCTGTGAGCCACCATGTGGTTGCTGGGAATTGAACTCAGGACCTCTGGAAGAGCAGTCAGTGCTCTTAATCTCTGAGCCATCTTTCCAGCCCTCCTTAATGTTTTGTTTGCCTAAGTAGCAGGAACAAATCCTGGCCCCAACTCAGGCACTTAGACACCAGGAGCTAGGATAGCCTTACAAAAGGAAATGGCAGGGCTGGAGAGATGGCTCAGCAGTTTAGAGCACTGACTGCTCTTCCAAAGGACCTGGGTTCAATTCCCAGCATCCACATGGCAGCTCACAGCTGTCTGTAACTCCAGTTCCAGGGGACCCTCACACAGACATAACAGGCAAAAAAAAACACCAATGCACATAAAATAAAAATAAATAAATAATTAAAAAAAAAACAAAAGGAAATGGCCTGAAGGTGTCCTGACATCACACCCTGTCAAATCACTAGGGCTTCACTCTCCCTGTGAACCTGCTGTGTTAAGAACTATAGCATACAGCAGAGTGGAACATAGCAGCTGAGCCAGAACGAGAAATGGAACTTTATGACTGGCTCTGGCTCTGTGGTTGGTACTTATTTTGTCCCCAATAATTAATTAAGCATTATGACTTTGCATTTAATCTTAGATGACCAGAGGAGGCTTTAGGCACTATCATGGTTAAGAAACCTGGTTTACTTGAGCCTACCCACAAACTCCATATGGAAATTAACATATCCAAATAAAGGACTGACAGGCGGTGGTGGCGCAAGCCTTTAATCCCAGCACTCAAGAAGCAGAGGCAGAGGCAGGCGGATCTTTGAGCTCCAGGCCAGCCTGGTCTACAGAGGGAGTTCCAGGACAGCCAGGCCTACATAAAGAAACCTTGTGTCAAAAAACCAAAAAAATAGAAATAAAACACAAACTCAAATAAAGAGGAGCTACCTCAAATACTGCCCTGCTTATTCTTCCAGGGACCTCATTGAATGGGAGCAATATCAGACTAGATGACAAAGAGATTAGCTCTATTCTTCTCAGTTTGTGCATGGGTTCCTTGGCAAGATCAATGAACCCAATTAACTACAAGAACTGACTGGCAAGACTTTTTAAAATTAATTTTACATGTACACTGAAATTTTCACAACATTGAATTCTGAAGAAATGATCAAAGCATGATGCAGTCATACTTTTTAGATCAAGGACAATAAATCTGTAAAGAAATAACATGATTGTTATCTGGGTTCAGGTAGTAAATTCTAGGGATGTCCTTACAGAGATATATGGTGGGGGTGTAGTCACTATTGTAAGATAAAGGTTACATCAGAGTTTGTTTACTCAAGGTCACTGAAGCCTTAATGATCAGTCTCTTGTGAGCAAGGCCACTTCCCAGCTTTGGTATGTGAAGGCCATCCCTCCTGAAAGAATCATTATGACTTGCTGCATGTCGAAAATGCAGGCCAAATGGTCCTTCCCAAAGTTACATATCCTTAAGTGATTTCAGCTTGAAATAATCAATTGACCAATCTGGCTTATTTGGACCTGGCACTTCTTTAGGATTAACTCTAATTTTCACTCTCTATGTTTCCCACCAAATTAATGACAGCTCTTAGATTTTTTTTTTTTTTTTGGCTCTTTGAATCAGTGTCTCGCTCTGTAGCTCAGGCTGTCCAGGAACTCAATATGTAACAGCTCAGGTTGAAACTCAATTCTCTTGCCTCAGTCTCTTGGGTGCTGGGATGACAGGCATGCACTACCACATCTAAGTACTACATGATGGTCTTAGCATGGGCTGTCATGCTTAATCCTCACAATAACCTCTGAAGCACATAATGAGCCAACTATTTTGCCTAGGGCTACATGGCTGCCAAGTGTTGGAATAGGGTAGAACCCCGATCAGTCTAACTGCACAGCCTGAAGCACAATGCATACTTCTCTTACTCCACTACATCTCAAACCTAAGAGGAGGAAATGCTCTTGGCCTGAGGTTAGTGATCCCATATCTGTGTCATTTAGGATCAGCAAATTAGATGAGGATTGATACAGGATGCCAGGGCTTGGGTTGGTTAAATCATCCTTAGAACAGGCTTTGTCCTAGAACCTGGGAGTCCATAGACACATGAGGATCAAAATATCCTAGGAGAGAAGAGAATGGCAAGGGATGGGAAGTCTAGGAAGTAGCTATTTCGAACTATGGAGCTTTTAAAGAAGAGGTATTTTACAGACACTTCTTGCACCATTTGGGAAATGGGAAGATATGACCTGTAAGATTCTTTCCAGTTCACTATTCTCATGAAAAATAAAAGTATTAGGATTGTGCAATACTTTTTATGAACATGTGCATGTTAAGCTAACTATGAAGATAATGAAAATTTAGACCACTAGATAAGGATTGCATGCTTGTTTACAGATCAGAAGTCAGCTTTAAATAGTGCAAAATTTCTGATAAAGAAAATGCTTCAGGGAATAGGTGTAGTTGGTTTTTTACTCTTTGGGGGCCGGGCACCCAGTTCCCAAATAAATACACAGAGATTTATTCTTACTTATGAATGCCTGGCTTTTGCTTGGCTTGTTTCTTACCAGCTTTTCTATCTTAAATTATCCTGTTTTTCTTCACGTTTTTCCTCTGGGCTTTTTACTTTTCTTTATTCTTTCCTTTTTACTCCATGACTGGCTGTGTGGCAGGCCCTTGGCGTTCTCCTCTCCTCCTTTTCTTGCTTTTCACTCATCTTCTTTGCTCTCTTCCCTAGATTTCTTCTCCTATTTATTCTCTCTGCCTGGCAACCCCACCTATCTCTCTGTCCTGCCTACCTATTGGCCATTCAGCTCTTTATTAGACCAATCAGGTGTTTTAGGCAGGCAATGTAACACAGTTTTACAGAGTTAAACAAATGCAACATAAAAGAATGCAACACATCTTTGCATCATTAAACAAGTATTCCTCAGCATAAATGAATGTAACACATCTTAAACTAATATTCCACAACAGGTAAGGATATAGCTCAGTTTGGCAGAGTGCTTGCTTAGCCTTGGGTTCAATTCGTATTACCAGGAATAGTGGCACATGCCTGTAATCTCCACACTCAGGAGGTGGAGGCAGTAGAATCTGAAGTTCAAGACCATCCTTCACCAGGCATGGTGGCTCAGTCCTTTAATCCCAGCATTCAGGAGGCAGAGTCTCTGTGCATTCGAGGCCAGCCTGGTCTACATAGTGAGTCCCAGGACAGCCAAAGGTATGTAGAGACTCTGTCTCAAAAAACAAACAAAAACATTGTCTGCTAGTAGCAAGTTCGAGGTCAACCTGAGGGCTATGCGACAATCTGCTCCAGCTTGGGGTACAGCTCAGTGGTAGAGTATTGCCTAGCATGCATGAAGCCCTAATTTCCATCTCCAGCACTTCCACAAAAAAATCAACCAAACCCCCAAAACTCATCTCCATGTCTTCCCCCACAAAAAACTCCCCACCACCAAAAAACCTTTATTAGTAAAAAGAAAATGCTCTGATTTCCCTAAAATGAGGCAAGGAAAATGGTACTTCTACCATGCAATGTAAGTTCTTCCTGAAAACGATGTTATCTTCCAGAATGATGTTACCCTAGTATATATAAATATATATTCTATGTGAAATGTATATATATACTATGTGAAATGTATATATATATACATATATATAGTTGGAAATCATTTGTTCAGGAATTTTGGAAGGTTCAAAAGAAGATAACTTATGTGAAATGTACATTTTGGATATACATTTGTATATTGTATTTTCCATATATGTATTTATATTTATTGTTGTTGTTTAGAGACAGGGCTTCTCAATGAATCCTTGACTGGCCTGGAGCTTTTTATGTATACCAGGCTGGCCTCAAACTCATAGAGATCTATCTGCTTCCTGAGTGCTGGGATTAAAGGATGTACTCACCCTGAATTCTTTTGATTGAAATGAATGAAAATGGAAGGTCACACAATCTTCCCCATTTAGTTTAGAAAGTAATTCTGCGTTGAATTTATATTTCTTTTATTCAGAGGCACTTGCAGGTTACTAAGAGATCTAAGTCAACTTTAAAAATTATTTCAAATTGTCTTTAGGGCATTTGATCCAATCAATGAGAGACAACTAGTTAAATATCCTACTCATTTACTAACAATTATTTTGTTTGGAGGCTCTGAAGATTTGCTAAATAGTAATATCTCATTCCAGGGCAAGTGAGATGGCTCAGCCAGCAAAGCCCATTGTCAAACCTGAGTTTGATCCCCAGAGTCCACATGGTAGATCAGACTTCCAAAAATATCTTTTGACTTCCACTTATGAGCTATGGCATGTGCATACCTGTGGTTGATATATTGTGCACCCCAATAAACTTATCTGAGGGTCAGAGAACACAACAGCCATAATATTAAACATAGAGGTTGGGCAGTGGTAGCACACACCTTTAATCCTAGCATTCCAGAGACAGAGATCCATCTGGATCTCAGTGAGTTCAAAGCCACACTGGAAACAGCCAGGCATGGTGACTCACGCCTTTAATTCCAGGAACTGATGGCAGAAAGCAGAAAGGTATATAAGGCGTGAGGAACTAGAGCTGGTTAAGCTTTTAGGCTTTTGAGCAGCAGTTCAGCTGAGATTCATTCTGATGAGGACTCAGAGACTTCCAGTCTGAGGAACAGGATCAGCTGAGAAATTGGCAAAGTGAGGAAGCTGTGGCTTGTTCTGCTTCTCTGATCTTCCAGTGTTCACCCCAATACTTGGGTCCAGGTTTGATTTTATTAATAAGACCTTTTAAGATTCGTGCACACACCCATACACATACACACATAAGCGATTAAATAAATAAATGTAATAAAATTAAACAAAAACTCTTTCCTACTAGAATAGCATCTAATCAGGTAGATTATGATGGAATCTGGGTGCTTGGCTATGGACCTCTGCATCTTCACAGGCTCAAAGCTTCCACAGGAATCTTTTTCTGCCTGTTTTTTAAAATTTTTTTTCATAGTATTTTTTCATGACTGGGATTCTTCCCCAGGGGTTTGCAGTCAAAGTCCCAAGAACATAGCTCCTCTGTCTTGCTGCTTTTCTTATCCTAAGTTTTATTTTCTTACACTATATTCCTACATTCTACCTTATATTTTTCCTTCTTACCCTAAGTTTTTTCTACACTATATTCCTACATTCTACCTTATCCTAGATAGAAATATTTGCTGCACCTCACTTTTCTTCTCTTCCTCTCTCTTTTGTTGTTTTTCAAGACAGGGTTTCTCTGTGTAGTTTTTCGCCTTTCCTGGAACTCTCTTTGTAGAGCAGGCTGGCCTTGAACTCACAGAAATCCGCCTGCCTCTGCCAGCCCGAGTGCTAGGATTAAAGGCGTGCGCCACCGCCGTCCGGCCGCACCTCACTTTTCAACTTCGGCATTCAGCTTCCTTACTTTCACTCCCAAGAATAAAATACCGTCACCTTTATTTTTAATTCCTTATCAGGCATGCGCCCTTTCACTTGTGATGCCCCCTCTCTCCTTTCGCCAAGTCCCCTGTCCCTGTTCAGGCGCCATTTGTGGAAGCCCAGCTGGGAGACTGGCTCCCACATTTTACGACAGGGTACTCTTGAGAGGGATAAGAGGTACTAGATAGAAGGATGGAAGAGAGAGAAACAGATAGAAACACAGGATAGCCTTGGGAGGGCCTGGATCATTATCCACTGGCTCCTTCTGTCTCTTCTAAAGGGCTATTTATAGGAATGCCAAGGGGTGAAGCAAAAGACCTCCACCTAGCTTAGCCAAGTGTAGATCCTTCCAATCACCTTGTAACCACGCACGCATGTGGTTAAGCAATCCTCTAATGCAGCCCTGCTGGGTAAAGAAAGCTCAGATCTCACTAGGAAACTTCTGTGGGCCTCCACATACCAGATCTCATTACAGATGGTTGTGAGTCACCATGTGGTTGCTGGAAATTGAACTCAGGATCTCTGGAAGAGCAGACAGTGCTCTTAACCTCTGAGCCATCTCTCCAGCCTGACCCCTAGAATGCTGATTTCAAGACTGCTCTCTAGACACACCATCATATATAACAGTGTGATAGCTATAGTAGGAGAGAACACAACAGCCACCCTAAGTTTGTCCAGGAAACTCTTCAAGGTGGTCAAACACAAAAGCAATAAGAGCAAGGCTACAGAAAGGCATCGAGTTCAGAGAACTAAGGTATTATGAGATCAAGAGCATGGTGTAGTTAGGAATAAGTTCCATGCAATTTAAGGAAAAACTAAACCCAAACTCTTTATAAAAGACATTCTGCCTGGGCTGGAGAGTGGATTCAGTGGTAAAGAGCACTTGATTCTCTTTCTTAGGACCCAGGTTCTTCAATTCCCAGCACCCACAGTGTGTGACTTAATATCTCCAGTTCCAGGGGTGATGACACTCCAAGGGCACCTGAATACACATGGTGCACAGACATGCATGCAGGCAAAATACCCATACACAGAAAAAAAGTAATGGTTTATTCTAGGCTCCACATGAGAAAACACGGTCTTTTTCTCTTTTCTATCCCATCATCATCCTGTCTTGTTCCCCATTCCATGGTCCCCTTCCTTTACACACAAAGACCACCACCACCACTAGTTATATGAAAGAAAAAGTGATAATTGTCTGAATCTGACTGACTCAACACAATAAGATCTAGTCCCACCTATTTTCCTGCAAATGACACAATTACCATCATCTTGATGGCTGACAAAAACTCCATTGTACATATATATATATATATATATATATATATATATATATATATACACTATCTTTTCTTTAGTCATTCACTTTTTCCCCAATTCACCTGTTGATGAGCACCAGGTATTTCATATCTTGACGATTGTGAATAGTGCTGCAATAAATAAATATACAAATAGTTCTGTGGTATGTTTACTTGGAGTCCTTTAGGTATCTAGGTCAAAGAGGTACAGTTGGGTTATATGGCACTTCTATTTTATTTTATTTTTTGAGGAACCTCATTGAGTTCCACAGTGTTTTCATGAGTTTACATTCCTACCAGAGGTATGAAAGTGTTCTTTCCTCACAACCTTATGATGATGGCCATTCATAGACTGTGGCAAGATGTAATCTCAATACAGTTTAAATGTGCATTTTCCTGATGGTTAAGGGTGTTGAATATATTTTTTGTATTTATCAGCTATTTGTATATCTTTGAAGGAAAAGATACATTATTTATTTTGTGTGTATGCACGCCAGGGCACATGGAGAGGTCAGAGGACAACTTGTATGAGCCAGATCCCTCTTTCCACAATGTGAGTCCCAAGGGTCAAATTCAGGTTATCAGGCTTGGTGGCAAGACCTTTACTCACTGAGCAATCCTAACAGCCATATTCTTTAAAATTGAGATGAATTTTTACTTTATGTTTTTTTCCATGTCTGTGCACGACATGCATGTAGTGCCCATGGAGGCCAGTAGAGGGCATCTGATTAGTTGTAGATGGTTATAGCTGCCCTTGGGTACCAGAAATTGAACCTCAGTCCTCTGAAAGGGCAGCCAGTTTTCTTAAATGCTGAACCATCCCTCCATTTCTTTTGAAGAATGTCTTTTGATTTATTGACTGGATTATTTGTTCAATGTTTGTATTTCTTTTGTTTGGTGGTTTTATAGTTTTACTAGCATATATTAACTAGACATAACAACGTATTTCTTGATAGATTTTATATACTAATTCCATGTTAGATATATAGTTGGCAAAGATGTCTGTCCCCATTCTCTAGGCTGTCACTTCACTCTGGCTGCTTCCTTTGCTGCTCCAAAGAAGCTTTTTAATTTCAAGCTATCCTTTTTATCGATTCTTACAACCATTTATTGAGCTGTTAGAGTTTTTTTCAGAAAGTCTTTGTTTATTCCTTTATTTTGAAGTATTTAGGACTTATTTATTTTCAATTGTCTGTCCCCCACTATTGAAATACAAATTTCTCAAGGGCAGTGATTTCAGTAACTGAAATACCTAGAATAGTGGCAGTTAGTAAGTTCTCAATAAACGTTTGCTGAACAAACCAATGAGCTCCAACTATGTGTTGTCAAAATGGAGGGCAAGGAAATAACTCTGTATAGTTTAGTGATTATTATTATTATTGGTTTTTTTTAAATTTATTTATTCATTATGTATACAGAAGAGGGCACCAGATCTCATTACAGATGGCTGTGAGCCACCATGTGGTTGCTAGGAATTGAACTCAGGACCTCTGGAAGTGCAGTCAGTGCTCTTAACCTCTGAGCCATCTCTCCAGCCCCCTATTATTGGTTTTTTGAGACAGGGTTTCTCTGTGTAGTCCTGGTTGTCCTAGAACCCACTCTGTAGATCAGGCTGACCTTGATCTCAGAGATCCACCTTCCTCTGCCTCCTGCATGCTGGGATTAAAGGTGTGTGCCACCACCACCCAGCTAGTGATTATTTTTCTAATAAAGGTAATGAACTAAAAGTAAGCAATTATATTCTTTTTGTTCAACTGGGGAAAAAAGTCACTTTGCAGTATCATGGGATGGCTATATGGAATTGAAAAGACTTAGAATTGCCTGAAGGAAAAGAGGGTATGTCAAGCTAAAACTCTTTACTACCAACTCAAACTTATATAAGCAAGCTTAGTACTGATTGCCTGAAATGTTTTATTTAAAGAAAGTTATGAGTTTAAAACTTAAAAATTGGGTTTTCATTAATACTGCTAAAACAAAATGTTTTAAAAATTGAGTGCAAAAGTAGTAACTAATAAAATTCCTTGAGTCAGGTACAGAAATAAAAGTCTAGAGCATCACCAAAGTCACTACTTCAAAGGAAGTCAATCCCAAAGATTTTGAAATACATTGGTAGCAGGTATCAGTATGAAAAATTAACTCAATGAATTCAACTCTTTTTTAAAATAATTGCCTGCATGTACATCTGTGTACCACACGTGTGCCTGGTGTGTGCGGAAGCCAGAATGGGACATAAGATTCCTTGGCATGGAAATTGCAGATGGTTGTGAGCTACCATATGGGTGCTTGGAACTGAACCTGAGTCTTCTGGAAGCAGTCAGTGTTCTTACCGGCTGAGCCATCTCTTCAGCCCGTCTTTTGCTAGCTTGTAAAATAGTTCCAATTAGTTAGCTTTTAAGTGAGCTTAAAGAAACAGTACAAGATGTATTCTGTAGATAAAGATCTCAGTCTATAGGCAAAGCAGGTAGGCTTCCATGTGAAAGGGAAAAGAATTCTTCTTGTTATATGATACAATCTATAGTCTTTTATATCAACTTATTATAAAATAATTCCCAAGAGTGTTTAACAATACAAATTTTATTAAAAAAATAAGCAACATCAAAACTGTTCAGAAAATCTATATTCGATGTAACCAAAATAAACAAACACCAAAATAAAAAAATATACATCTTTCTCTATATATATGTGGGCAAGAAACAAGTGTGTTTTTGGTCCCAATATTTTTGAATATATTATCTTTATCTAAAGGAATTACATTAATGGATAAGAAGACAACTACTAAGTGAATAGCAATGTAACTTCAAATGTGTTTTAAGATTTGTAAGGGGAGCGTTTGCTCTTGTCTTAGAATTCCAGACCCCTAAGATGTTACTGATAGTCTCAAGACAGACAGAGCATATATTAATGTCTGATGACCTGAACAAGTACCACAATGCCTTTAAATCCAGCACCTAGGAGGCCGAGGCAGGTGGAAATCTGTGAGTTCAAGGTTAGCCTGGTCTATATAGTAGAGACTGTGTCTCAAAAAACCAAAACCAAAACCAAGAGAAAAGAAAAAAAAAAAGAAACTACCAATAGGTAGCTGCATGAAATCTGAAGGAAATATTAAAGAAATTTCTTGGCATTTTTAACAAACACAAAACAAAAGATTTAATCAGAAATCACAAAAGTAGACATACAAAGTAGACATCAATAAATTTGATGAATGACAAAAATCAAGCTATCAAACTTTAATTTTTTAAAAATTAGGAATTTAAATCCTAGCACTGCTGAGAACTCTTGAACTACTGGCTAAAACTTGAAAGGACAACCAACGTAAATAACTTACTTTGGAGCTAGAACTTCACAAAGCTTGCTTTTCCAAGAAAATGAAAGTAATCTTCACTCCCTACACAATCAGGTTTTTCATATACCTCAGACTGCATTCATGCTAGAGGAAGATTAAAAGGCTGCAGCCAGAATGATTAAACTTGAACTTGGATGTTAAAGCACTTACTTGATGAAGTTTCATGGTTATAATCAATCCATAAGCCTAAACTTAAGAACCAAAGCTCCCAGAGAGAAGTTTGTGCTCAATTTGGTGGCCCTTGAAGTCACTGATGGCCAAATCAACATCAGCCTTATGTAAGGCCAGTCAGGTAGGAAAGGACTGTGCCTAAGAACTGATAAATTCCCAAGGCCACAAACTGAAACAGGTCTCACAGTCAAACAATTCATATTCCTTGGAAAGAGAGAACAGGCATCAGTTGTGTCCATCGAAGGGGGACACTGTCCAGGAGTACACTGGACATTTTTTGAAATTTCTGTGTTGCATCTGCATCTGAAAAATACGAAAAATAGAACAATGACAGACAAAGAGTGAAGGAAAAAGTAGCTAACTGACCAGCAAGACTTATAAGAAATTAAGAAGCAGACAAAACACACAAAAAGAAACAGGAAGAGCTACTCTGTTTCATATGTAATGTTCTGAAGGCAAGTACAGCAGAGAAAAACACAACTTATGTGAAGCAAAGCAAGAAAAGACTATAGCAAAAGTTCTTTTTTCAGTCAACTGGAGAAGAAAAGTACATGTTAAGATATGTTAACCTGACACAAAGATAAGGTGGAATAAGAGTCTCCTGCCATCGGAAAGCTGAAAAGAGCTGAGTAAAGAGAGCTAGTGTTGTGGATTTTAACTGCCTTCGTGAAACATTTCAGAACTTTGAACTTAGGAAACTGGATTTGTGAAAGCAAACACTGCAGAACTTTGAACTTAGGAAATTCCAACTTGTCTTGCACCAGGTTGCACGAGCTCCATAGAGCAGGAATCTATTTCAACAAGCCGCTTTAAAACAAAAACAAAAACAAAATACTTTAATATTTTTCATTTCTATTAATGATACATTTAAAAATTGCAACAGTACTAAAATCTATCAAAGTAAATTGTGCTGAATGAAAATAAACTTACTCAGAAGTGGATTCAGAAGTTCTTTCAGTAACTGAAATCAGAGAAGGCTTTATGTTTATAAATGTAACACACGAAGACTGAGTATCAGTTTAATTTGTAAGAGCTCACACTGTAATCGATTCAAACTACTGGCTCATACACATCATAAATTCATAATAATGGACACATGTACATACCATTTTCTATTACAACTTGGCAAGTATGAGTTTTACGTTGATTTAAGTGTTTAGCCATACGGTCTAAGCCAGAAGTATCAGCTAGGAAGTCACATTTAAGGCACACTAGAGTGATGCCCCTATGAAAAGAGAGAAGGGTCGTAAGACAGAAGATCATGTGGCAATCCACACATAAATTCAGTAATTGTTGCTTCATGTAATAACTCTTGATTTTTATTTTATGTGCTATCACTGTCATTTCCCAATTTGTTATAGATATATCTAATAAGTTTCTCAAAGGGTTGGGTTGTAGACAGTATTTGCCTTCCATGTGCAAAGCTCTAGATTTGATCACTTGACCATGAAAACAAAAAAAGATTCTCAAGAAATTGGCCTAGCCATGGCTAAATTATGTGATTACTTAGTGCTTTATAAGTTGTACACTCTCAATCTGTTGCTAAAAGATGGGCACCCAGAGACCCAAAGCAGTCTTGGATCCACTAGCAACTTGTATAACTTGTATAAGTCACAGTGATTTCATGGCTTGGCTTATCTGCCAAGCAAGAACATAACATTCATTCAAAATCCATTTTGGCTGAAGACCTTGTTTGTTTCTTCATATTATTACAGATGCATATACACCTGAACAAAACACAGCACTATTTTTCACAAACAGTTGAGCAAAAGATCTCTAAATAAGAAATATAAGTAGTCAAGAGGTCTGAAAAAGATTTCAAAATCATTAGCCAAAGAAATATAAATGAAAATCACAATGAGATATCATTTCACTCAAGTCTGAATGGCTTATATCAATATGCAAAACATAACATATGCAGGTGAAGATAACGGAGAAAAATCTCTTATACAATGTTGTTAGAAGTGTACATTTGTAATATTATGGAAAACAGAATGGAGTCTCTTTAACAAACTAAAAATAAGCCCTAGGATGTTCTCTATGCTAGGCATTTTGGATACAACAGCAAACAAAACAATACAGTCATGAAGCATATAATCTAGTGTATTTAAGTCCGAATAAAGTTAGATGAGATGTGAAGGCCTTAAATTTAGCCATTTAATATAATTATTACTTTATCAATAAAGCACATACATACTTGATATTTTACTTGTGTTTTGTTTGCGTTGAGACAGGGTTTCACTATTAGCCCAGTCAGGCCTTGAACTCAGGATGCTCCTACCTCCCTTCCTCAGTTCTAGAATTATAGGTGTGAGCCACCACAACCGGCTTTATCATATAAAACACCTTACCTTTATAGGTCTAAAACCCAGTAGTATACCTTATGCTGACTTTTTTCTCTGCAGCTCTGGTCTTACCATCCTGTTTTATATTTAAGACTAGGTGTTATACACATAAAAAAGTGTTCTTGAACAATCAAAATCATGTTTTCCTCCCAAAAACAACCCTTTATTCCTGATTTCTCTTATGCTGCCGTTTCCTTGCTTCTGAGGTTCAAATAAAAATAATACTTCAATATTTCAAATAACTAATAACAATTTCAAATATCATTTACACTGTACTAAACTGGAGGTTTTAGACCTATCTTCTAAACAAATGACCTAAACACCCCTAAAAGTTAGGTGCTATAATGACCACTTTTCTAAAGAGGATAAGGTCACGTTTAATAACTTATCTAAGGCTAGCCCCATGTTTGAAACTTAGCCCTTTGATTCCAAAACCCATTTTCTATTCTTTTTTTTTTTAAAAAAAATAGCCCATAAGCTTTGTTGTAAGATTTTAATTTAATTATATAATTTTTTAACAAATGGGCTTTTTTTTTTTTTCTGAGACAGGGTTTCTCTGTGTAGCTTTGGAGCCTGTCCTGGAACTCGCTCTGTAGACCAGGCTGGCCTTGAACTCACAGAGATCCGCCTGCCTCTGCTTCCTGAGTTGCTAGGATTAAAGGCATGTGCCACCACTGCCCGGGTGGGCTTCTTTTTTTAAAAAAATACAATTTATTTTTATTTTATGTTCA
The DNA here is from genome assembly GCF_949786415.1 of Peromyscus eremicus. Classification (NCBI taxonomy): domain Eukaryota; kingdom Metazoa; phylum Chordata; class Mammalia; order Rodentia; family Cricetidae; genus Peromyscus; species Peromyscus eremicus. The sequence continues at coordinate 109,445,874 of NC_081439.1, forward strand.
TTGGTGTTTTGCCTTTATGTATGTCTGTAGGAGGGTGTTGGATCCCCTGGAATTGGAGTTACAATTTTGAGCTGCCATGTGGGTGCTGAACATTGAACCTGGGTCCTCTGGAAGAGTGGCCAGTGCTCTTAACCCCTGAGCCATCTCACTAGGCCCCCTGTTCTTTCTTTTGGGATTTTTTTTCCCTTTGGTTTTTCGAGACAGGGTTTCTCTGTGTAGCTTTGCGCCTTTCCTGGAACTCACTTGGTAGCCGAGGCTGGCCTCGAACTCACAGAGATCCACCTGGCTCCGCCTCCCGAGTGCTGGGATTAAAGGCGTATGAGTGTTTTGATTACATGTATGTATGCATGCATACATACACCATATGTGCCTGGTGCCCATTGAAGTTGGAACATTAGATTCCACTGAAACTAGAATTATGTATGGTTGTAAGCCACCATGTGTAGGTGCTGGGAACTGAACCTAGATCCTCTGTAAGAGCAACAAGTGCTTTTACCCACTTTACCATCTCTCTAGTCCCAGTCCAATCAATGACTAAATAACAGCCTCAACTACTGTGTGGTTTATGCAGCTACAACTCACCATGTATACTCTTCCAAACTGATCTTCTTTCCATGTCCTTGATTCTACTCAAAGCATCTGTTTTGACTTTTTCAATGTCTTTCAAAGTAAAATTAATTCTTAATTCCTTAGAACCATTTTTTGGATTAAAAAAATGTGTCTGGAAGCTCAAAATGATTTTACCATATTTTGATCTAATCATGACCTTTGTGCTCCATTCAAACTTTATTAGTAGTTATTCAACGTGACTCAGAAGTCCATGTCAACTTTCTTCTTTTTGTTTCTGCACATTAATTCCTGCATCTTTTAAGTAGAGACCTCTATCTCCTCTGAAATAAGTAACTCACTGTATGACAAATTTCCTGATATCACTGGATTTATTTATGTTCATTTGTTTATATCCTCCCAATAAACTGTACATTGTTTTGAGACAGGGCCTCACTATGTAGCTCTGGCTGTCCTGGAACTCTCTATGTAGACCACGCTGGCCATGAATCCACAGAGATGCACCTGCCTTTGCCTCCTGAGTGCTGGGACAAAAGGCATGTTTCCACCATACCCAGCTTAAATTGTACATTCTTGAAAGTTGGTACCAAGTCTTCTTCATCATTGATCTGAACATGACTTGATACTTTGTATTACACATGATAGATGAACAATAAATAGGTAAAGAATGAACAATTCAACATAAAATAATATTTAAAAATCCATTTCCTATTACTTACAAATATTTCCAGTAAATGTACTATCTAATATACTTTTCTTTTCTAATTCATTGAATCAGTCATGTTTTAAAAATAACATTTATTTACCATTATTATTAATTGTTGTTACTTTGAGACAGGTAACAGGCTGGCTTGGAACTTGCTATGTAGATCAGGCTGGCCTTGAGCTCACTATCCTTCTGTCTTAGATTCCCTAATGCTGGGGTCAAAGGCATGCTTCCCTAAGTGCTACAACAATAAATATATATACTTTAAGATTGTATTTAATTATGTGTATGGGAGGAGTATATGCACACATATATGCATTGCCTGAAGAGGCCAGAAGATCCCTGGATCCCCTAGAGCTGGAGTTACAGGCTTTTGATATGATATGCCTGATATGAGTGCTGGAGATTAAACTCTCATTATCTGCAAGAGCAGCAAGTACTCTTAACCCATAACCCACCTCTCCAACTCTGATGTATTTTTAAAAAATGGCATCAAACTTTCTTTCTTTTATGAGCTAATGACCTAATATCACAGACATACATATTTTTAGTACATATTCTAACTTAACTAAGTGTCTATTACATGCCAGGCACAATTTAGTGTCTGACAACATGAGTGGGATAATAATAAAAAAAGAAAATGGAGTAAAAAAAAAACATCAGAAGAATTTGAAAAATCTCACAATACTTAGTTGATTCTTAGCAAAATGTGTGATATAACAAAAACCAATGCCTTTAGAGATAGTGACCGAACAGTTGTTCTGTATAGTAAGAAGTTGTATACTTTTTTTTCCATAAAGAATAGAAGTGATAGGCTGGAGGGATGGCTCAGTTACGAGCACTGGCTGCTTTTCCAGAGGACCCAAGTTAGATTGTGGGAATGCACCTGGTGGTTCACAGCCATCTGAAACTCCTGTCTCAGGGGATCCAATGCTCTCTTCTGGCTTCCGTGGATACCAGGCATGCATGTGGTACCCAGATAAAGATACAGGCAAGACACCCATACACACATAATAAACTAAAGGACATTTAAAAAGAATAAAGCTGACATTTATAAACACTATATATTAATTTCAAATATGTTAGTATTTTAATAAACTTACTCCCAATCAAGTATTGCTAAAGAGACATATATTTTCATTTTACAGTGTAAATGCATGAAAGTTTCAATTCAATATCTGGCACCACTGAAACAGAGATTAGTCATATAATAGGCTATCCCTTCCTTTGTTGTTCTAAGAATATAACAAACACAAGTCTATCATATTCAGTGACATTCGTTTAGATTTTCAAATTAGGGATACCAACACCTGGTTAAAAAATGGAATTACAACTTTTTAATACAAAGAGCAGAAAAAGATCAATTAATTACCTGATTGCTCTTGAATGCTTCTTAAAAATACAAAACTGTTTACTTGGGTGGTCACTATGAGAGCTGACAGATAAAAGACAAACAAGATTTTATTACTTTTATTATTGAATTAGTCATATTAATTTTATGAGCATGTTTTCAAGTCTATGATTAATTTCTTAATTTTGAATAGAAGTTAATGACATAAATGATGAGATTATATTGATCCTGGTATGGTCTGAGCAAGGATCTACCCATTAATATATTAAAATCCTAACCTCCCCTTCACCTCAATCAATGTGATGGCATTAGAAGAAAATATTTGGGAAGTAATTAGGTCACAAAGGTAGAATCCTTACACATAGGATTTGTGTCCCTTATAAAAAGAAAGGAAGGAAGGAAGGAAGGAAGGGAGGGAGGGAGGGAGGGAGGTCAAGGCTCCAGGAGCTATGTCAATAAGTAACTGAAACCAGTGTTTCATATAATGAGGTAATATGTCACGGCAGTAAGAAACAGGATTTAGTAAGTCAAAAGTGTACATGAAGTACTACACTAAAGCTAAAGTGCCATGAGGCCAGGCCAATACCGAGGTAAGAAAAAGCTGAAGTCGTCAAAACGTGCGGGCAAGTCCTTCAAAGTGACCTACTATGTAGAGAAAATAACAGCAATCTTGCATCATCGTTTTCAAGAAAAGCTAGCTGTAGTAACAAATGTGTTGAATTCTAGCACTCAGGAGGCAGAGATAGGCAGTTCCCAGTATCCACATGGCATCTCACAGTCTTCTCTGACTCCAGCCCTTGGGAATCGGACACCCTTTTCTGGTTTCTATGGCACTGTACCTACTCAGTGTATGTATACACAAGCAGGCAAAATACTAATACGAAATAAAGAAGTTTTAAAAAATGCATTTATTTAATAAAGCCAGTCTAATTGTATTAATTTAGCTGGTTTTATAATTTCTGTTGCAGTGGTTTTATTACATTTGAAAACATACAAGGAAGATCTGAGACATTCTGTATTTCTAGATTCACACTTCCATGATGAGACACACTTACTTGTCTTTAAAACAAACAACAAACAACAAACTCCTCAAAGGGTAGTAATTTTGGATACAGGGTCTCATGAAGCACAAGCTACCTTTAAACTTAATATATAGCTGGGAATAAGCTTGAATTCCGGATCCTTCTGCCTCCACCACACAAGTGCTGGGATTACAGGCATTTGCCATCAAATATGGGTGGCATTTTTTTTTTGGTGCTGGGGCTTTACACATACTGGGCAATGGTATAAGCTCTGAAAGGTAATTTTGACTGGCACCTTACATGCTCAACTTACCTCATATGATTTGTAAAGGCTTTGTTACAGTTAGTGATGTACTTGCAAAAATCACAATTTATGTATGTGGAAAAGTGGCTTGAAAAGTCTTTTATTTTGGAATGGCACTCCATACACGTGTGAATTCCCTGGTGACATCTTATGGAGACAGAAAAAAATAATAAAAATATGTTATACAACAAAATAATAAGGAAACCTTTATTAATAATTATTTAATTGAAACAAAGATGTTTAAGATTATCAAATAGATATTTAAACTTTGAAAATTTGCTTTGAAGCAATAAGCTAAAACGAATGTTAAGAGCCTAACACATGTAAAATATTGTGAGAGAAGCTAACCAATAACTGGTCTAACTTGAGGCCAAAGCCATGAGAGGGAGTCCATGACCAACACTGCCCGGATGGCCAGGAACTGGAAGGTGGACGGCTTAGAGATCTAAGGTAGAACCAAACATGACTGACCAAAAGAAAACAAAGCAAAACAAAAGTCAATGGAATGATTCCTAACGATATTCTGCTATACTCATAGATCGGAGCCTGGCCCAACTGTTATCAGAGAGGCTCCCTCCAGCAGCTGATGGGAGCAGATGCAGAGACCCACAACCAAACATTAGGTGGAACTCAGGGAACCCTGCGGAAGAGGGGAGGAAGGATTGTAGAAGCGGGGTGGGTGGGGGGTGGGGTGGGGGTGGGTGGGTTGAGGACTCCAGGAGAACACAGCCCACAGAATCAACTAAATAGAGCCCATAGGAGCTCACAGAGACTTAAGTGGCAATCACTGAACCTGTATGGGTCTGCGTCAGGCCCTCTGCATACATGCTGTGGTTCTTTAGCTAGAGTTTTTTGTGGGACTCCAAGCAGTGTGAGTGGGGGCTGTCTCTGACTCTTTTGTCTGCTCTTGGGACCCTTTTCCTCCTATAGGGTTGCCTCATCCAGCCTTGATATGAGGGTTTATGCCTAGTAGTTTTGCTGCATCTTGTAATGCCATGTTCAGTTGATATCACTGGGTGGCCTGCTCTTTTCTGAAGGGAAATGGAGGAGCAGTGGATTTGGGGGAGAGGGGAGAGAACTGGGAGGAGAGGAGGGAGGGGAAACTGGTCGGAGTATATTGTATGAGAGAAGAACTAAAAAAATAGATATTTAAGTTTTGAAAATTTGCTTTGAAGCAATAAGCTAAAACGAGTGCAAAAATCTAACACATGTAAATATTCCCCTAGAATAAAAAGGCCTAGTTAAGCAGTGTGGTGGTACACACCTTTAATCCCAGTATTCGGGAGGCAGAGGCAGGTGGATCTCTCTGAGTTGGAGGCCAGCCTGGTCTACAAAGCGAGTCCCAGGACAGCCAGGACTGTTACACAGAGAAACCCTGTCTCGAAAAACCAAAAAAAGGGGGAGGGGGGGCTTAGTTAAGCAATTTAATGTCATTAGGTAAAAATACGAAGTTTAAGACTAGTGAAAAAGATTAAAATCACAGAATAAACACAGCAGTTCAAATTCTGCTCAGTAGTTGTAAAAAAGTACCATTTTATTATCTGCTTAGTCTTCATAGTAGAAGAGTAATTGTCCTTTCAGTGTGTAAGGTTCTGTGACATGGTAAGTCATTAAAAGAAACATTTAACTTTTGAGATTAAGTTAGTATCACATATAATGAATAAAGATAGTACCTCAAGTTCTTCAAAGCTATACTGAATTTGTTTTTCCTGGTGCGCTGTTTCTTCTGCTTGTAGGATGGCTTGGCTTTGGATTTAGTTGCACCTGTACCTGATTTACTTGTATTGGGTTTACTTATCGTCGTGCTTAAAACTGGCTGAGCCTTACTTATCTTACTTTTATTTGCAGATACTTTTGTGTTATTTTTAGTAGTTGTACTTTTAGATGTTGGAGATGAGACTTGAAGAGAAGTACTTGGAATAGGACTAGAAGGTGGGGTTGACGATCTTGACTGAACAGATCCAAATGAAGCTCGAATAGTAACCTAGGAAAACAAAGGCAGGATGTATTTTTAGATTATTAAAGCGGCATTAAAAACACCACCTGGGGGCTGGATAGATGCCTCAGTGGTTAAAAGCACTGGTTGCTCTTCCAGAGGTCCTTAGTTCAATTCTTAGCAACCACATGGTGGCTCACAACCATCTGTAATGAGATCTGGTGCCCTCTTCTGGCGTGCAGGCATACGTGCAGGTGGAATACTGTATAGATAATAAATAAATAAATCTTTAAAAATAAAACAAAAACCACTGCCTATAAGGCTCACATTTAGTTATCTAATATGTGTGAGTGTGTTCATGTATGTGGGGGCACACGTGTGTATGTGGAGGCCTGAAGTTTGATACCAGGTGTCTTCCTCAATTGCTCTCCACCTTATATGCTGAAGCAGGGCCTCGCGCTTGAACACAGAGCTTGCTGATTTGGCTAGTCTAGCTAGCTAGCTTGCACCCGGAACCCCCTGTCTCTTCCTCCCACATTCTGGGACTACAGTTGGGCCACCACACCTACTCAGATTTTTTCTGTGGGGATGCTTGGGATCCAAAATGTCAGCTTTCCCATTTGTACAAGTATTTTACCCACTGAGGCATCTCTCCAGCCAGCCCAAGCCCTCACACTTATGATCAAATACTTTGTTTTACAAGAGTGCCAAAACAATTCAGGCAGGAATGACAGTTCTGTCAACATTTAAACAGTGCTGTAAAGACTGACATCCACATATAGAAGGGTGAATTAGAAACCTTACTTCATAGTCAACATAAAAATTAACATATATCACCGGGCGGTGGTGGTGCACGCCTTTAATCCCAGCACTCGGGAGGCAGAGGCAGGCGGATTTCTGTGAGTTCGAGGCCAGCCTGGGCTACCAAGTGAGTCCCAGGAAAGGCGCAAAGCTACACAGAGAAACCCTGTCTCGAAAGCTCCCCCCCAAAAAAAATTAACATATATCAAGGATTAACTCTCAAGTGTTAAAATTATAAAACTCTCAGAAGAAAATACGGAAACAAATTCTCATACCATGAGGGTTAGTCAATGACTTCTACTTTTTTTTTTAAGAGAGAGAGAGGGTCTCTCTATGTAGCACTGGCTGTCCTGGAACTTACTATAGAGACCAAGCTGGACACTCATAGAGATCCACCTGCCTCCCATGTGTGTTGGGATTGAAGGCACCACCAGGCCTGCAGGAAATGACTTCTTAAATATGCCATCCAAAGCATAAGCAAACAACAAAATAGACAAGAAGGCATCTTTTCAAAGAAGATATAAACACTAAATATAAGTGTTAGCAAAGGAGCCCACAATTCTACTCCTAGGTACATTCCCAAGAAAAATGAAAACATATGCTTACACAAAAACTTTTACAAAAATATTTATGGCATCATTGCCACAGCCTAAAAAAATCAAATGCCACCAACTGATGAATGAAAATACACACACACAATGGAATATGTTCGGTTATGAAAGGAATGAAGCATTGAAACATGCTACAAGATGGATGAGCCTAGAAAACATTAAGCCAAATAAAAGAAATCCTCAAAGACTATCTGTTGTAGGATTTCCTTTACATGGAATTTTCAAACTGGAAAAATTCATAGGGAAGAGACTAAAGCTTGCTATAATTGAGTGGTGCTATAATACAGTCACTGTTAATGGATGTAGAGTTCCTTTCACTGATAATGCAAATGGTCTAAAATTGCATAAGATAATGTTTCCACAACTCTGAATATAACTGAGCACTTTAAATGGAAAAATGTCTGGTACGTGAATTATATTCTAAATAAGCTGTTACAAAAACCAGTATAATTCAAAAAGTCAAATATCATTTATTTAAAGTAGTAAACACAAGGTACAATTAGATGTATTTTCCATTTACTCTATTTTTGTAGTTTATTTATTTATTTTGTGTGTGTGTGTGTGTGTGTGTGTGTGTGTGTGTGGGCGCACGCGCGTGTGCGCGCATACTTGGTGCACATGTAGAGGTCAAAGAATAACTCTGGAATTGATTCTCTCTTCTGTTTATATAGGTTCCTTGAACTGAAATCAGGTCATCAGACTTGCATTGTTGGGTGGCAAGTACCTTTACTCACTGGCCCCGTTTCCCATATATTTTAAATGGTCTTATCAGTTAAATGAAATTTAGTTGGATGTTTATTTGCTATTGAAATATTATAGTTTTATATTGGCAACATTTATATGTAAACACAGATATTAATGGATAATTAGAAGTTAGTGTAAACTATATGAGTATCTAAAGAAATGCATTTTCCAGTCCCCTCCCTGTGATTTTAAATAAAGAATAAATTCCATCTAAGTTCCTTTATCTAAATACAGGGACAATACTAGCTCACCCTCCTGTCTTGTTTGATGGCTGACTGGATAAATTAGAAGATATTAAAAAAAGACATGGATTTTATCAATATTATTACTATCACTGTATTACAATATGGAAAATATGAGAGGTTTGCAATGTTCACATTAGTTTTCTCTATGTCTAGTCTCAACATGGGATAAATGGATTGCAAGAAGTAACACTGGAATGCTTTTCTTACTCTAGATGTTCACGGCAATTGCTCTATATTAATTTAGGTAATCTGATTTTAGGTAATTCTTTTTTTTTTTAATTTATTTATTTATTATATATACAGTATTCTGCTTGCACGTACGCCTGCAAGCCAGAAGAGGGCACCAGATCTCATTATAGATGGTTGTGAGCCACCATGTGGTTGCTGGGAATTGAACTCAGGACTTCTGGAAGAGCAGCCAGTGAGTGCTCTTAACCTCTGAGCCATCTCTCCAGCCCAATTTTAGGTAATTCTAATAGCAGATATACTCACAAAAGTATGTGCTAAAAGCCAAATATGAAAGCTTGGGAACAATATAATTTTGGATTATTCATCCATCTGCTGGACCAAATATTCAGGAGATAGAAGGGATAGAAGAGATAGAAGGGTCAGCAGTTAAGAACAATTGATGCTTTTGCAGAGGCCCTGAGTTTGGTTTCCAGAATCCATGTAGGATGGGGCTTACAACTACTTGTAACCCCAGGGTATCTGACGCTCTTATCTGGCTTCTCCAGGTACTAATATAACACATTACACACACACACATACACACACACACACACACACACACACACACACACACACACACACTCACCCCACACATTAAAAGAGAGTAATAAGGGCTGGAGAGATGGCTCAGAGGTTAAGAGCACTGACTGCTCTTCCAGAGGTCCTGAGTTCAATTCCCAGCAACCATATGGTGGCTCACAACCACCTATAATGAGATCTATTGCCATCTTCTGGCCTGCAGGGACACATGCAAGCAGAACACTGTATACATATAAATAAATAAATCTTAAAAAAAACAAAAACAAATAAAAGAGAGTAATAAAACATTAACTTTAGTTCTTAACATATAGCATATATATATATACACACACAAATTAAAAAGAATAATAAAACCTTAACTTTAGTTCTTAATAAAATTAGATAAATTTTTATATTATATTCAATAGATAAGACCAGATAGGGGTTTCTTTTTCTTTCTTTTCCTTTCCTCCTTCCTTCCTTTTTTTTTTTTTTTTTTTGAGACAGAGTCATGCTGTTCTGGAACTCACTATGTAGATCAGGCTATCTTTGAACTCAGAGAGCTCACCTTCTTCTGCCTACTGTGTGCTAGGATTCAAAGCATCCACCACCATACCCAGCCGAGGAGTTTATTAGACAAAATGCTAAAATACAACACATTTAATACTCACTTTTGTTCCAGGAGGCAATCCTTCTAGTTCTTTAGGCTTTATAAATGTACGATGTTCTAACTTATGATCTGTTTTTTCCTTGCAGGTCAAAAACTGTAGTCTGCATTTTGGGCAACGATGAATTCCTTTATTCTGTTTATAAAAATTATTAGAATGATATTAAAATGTTTTCTTTTCTTTTATGAGAAAGGGTCTCACTATCTAGCCCCAGCTACCCTTGAAACTCTGTATGTGGTATACCTTGTTGGTCTCTTGTGATCCACCTGTTTCAGCCTCCCAAGCATTAGGATTATAGCTATGCACCACCATATTCTAGAGACACTAACAACTACCAATCACAAACCCTGAGACCTGAAATTTCTCTTTGACTAACATCTATATAATTTTAAAAAGTGACTATTTTACCATCTCCCATCATAAATAATGCCATAATATTCTTTCTTTTTCTTTTTGGTGCTAGGGATCATAGTCAAGCTCTTATGCTACCACTAGGCTATACGGAGCCATTCACTCATTCATTCATTCATTCATTCATTTGTTTGTGAAATACTGAAGATGAATTCTAGGATTTCATGTAGACTAGGTAAGCACTTTATTCCATTTTTTTAAAAAGAGGATGTCTTTGAATTTCAAAAGTATTTGCTATGATACAAAGTACCCAACACGAACTTATATCAACTAGAATCTACTGGGAAAAATTCTACACCTATTGTGGTATAAAGGCACTTCTGATTATAAGTTTGATGTATGAAGTATTCAAACATGCAAAATTACAAAAATGAATTACATTTTATTTTATTTTATTTTTTAAAGATTTTATTTATTTATTATGTATACAGTGCTCTGCTTGCATGAATCCCTGCAGGCCAGAAGAGGGCACCAGATCTCATTACAGATGGTTGTGAGCCACCACCAATTTCCAATTACTGGAAATTGAACTCAGGACCTTTGGAAGAGCAGCCAGTGCTCTTAACCGCTGAGCCATCTCTCCAGCTCTACATTTTATTTTTATCCTTAGAAAAAGTAAATTCTTTATTGCTATCTCCATTTATTTCACAAGTTGGTAAAACAAAATTAACTTTTAAACCCAAAAAGTCTAGCTGGGAATTGTGGCGCATGCTTTTAATCATAGCCCTCTGAAGGCAGAGGCAGGTGGATCTCTGTGAATTCAAGGTCAGTCTGGTCTATATAGCAAGTTCCAAGGCAGCCAGGGCTACACAGTGAGACCCTGTCTCAAACAAACAAACAAACAAACAAACAAACAAGCAAACACTTACCAGCCAACCAACCAACCAACCAAACAAACAAATAAAACAAAAAATGAAAAAAAATCTAACCAGAAACTCTGAAGAAAGTTATGCAATATAGTTCTAAACGGCAGTTCTATGTAAGAAAACTTTCTATAGTTGCATTATCCGTTGTGAAATCTACCACTTACAAATGGACAGTGAGTGCTTTAAAAGGGGGAAGTGCAACTGAGAAGATAATTTTGTAATTTTATTTTTTGTAGGTCTAAATTTAAATAGACACACATCATTAGATATTATGAGGTTGAGCTGCATGCATATGGAAGCATAAAACAACTCTTTCCAACTTACTGTTTGATAATCCTTTGACTTGATTTTTCAAACAGACATATTATTACTTTGCTGATACAAATAGAACTCCAGAAAAATAAAGTCACTTGTTTATAGCCAGTTAGTGTTCTTTATCTGTTAATTGCAATATTTATGTACATATTCTCACTGATTACACATACCTTATATTTATATATAAATCTTAAGCAAAATAAATGCAAAATAGTCATTTTTTTTATAAATCTGTATGTCCACAAGCACATAAGTATTTCTTTGTAAATAAATAATCATGGAGGAAAACCAAAACAAGGTACTATAATATATACACAAAAGTATCTAGCAGTTACTGATGTGCAGCAGGCAAATGGCAGATAAAAGTTCTTCATGATATGCAGACTGATATACAACATAAATGTAAAGTGTCTGTTTTACTGTTTTAGATAATATTCAGTGATGTCACGAATACCTGGAATCTGAATCTCTTAAATGTCACTGATGCAAATTTACATATTCTTTAGGAAATAGTAACTTCTCCTTCATGTCCAGAATGGAACACAGAACTACATGCTTCCATGTAAAAGTATCATGAAATGGCCCCAAATTGGTTATCCAGTACCTCATGGTCAATCCTAGATCATATACATAGAGTTAACATGACATGGACTGAGAAGGTTATATATTTAGGGGTCTGTATGTGTGTGTTTGTGTGTTTAACAAGTAAAGAAAAACAGGGTATGAATTTGAGAGAGAGCAAAAAGAGAAGGGGTAAGGGAGAGGTTGGAGGGAGGAAAAAAAGGGGGAATAATATAATAGTTTCAAAAAATTATATACATTTAAGAATCTATTTCTTCCATATTTTTCTAATATTTCAGTACATGAAAATTCCATTCTTGCAGCATCTCATAACAAAAAAAAACAGACTTGGTCACTTTTAACGCTTTTCTTTCTTACACATTAATACAACCTATAATAAATTATTAGCAATATATTTAAAATATTTCTTTTTCTATTTTTCATTACCTCCAACCACTGCTACCATCCATACTAGTATAAATGTGAACTTTGAAACAGGTTTCTATCTTCTCCCTGTTTCTTTCCTTTAACCTCTAGTATGGTCATTCCTTTCCATAGCTGCTGGGGTGATCTTAAACACATTATACATTTCTCAGTTGCTTAAATCCTCTGGTGGCTTTCCATTACACTCAGGAATCCTGACTCTGGTATACAAGGCCTTACTTCATCGGCTTTGTCTTCCATCTTCCGTTACCAAAACCTCAGCTACTACTTTTCTTACTGCTGTTTTTTCTTTTTTTTCTTTCTTTTCTTTTTGAGACAGGGTTTCTTGGTGTAGCCCTGGCTGTCCTGGAACTAGCTTTATACACCAGGCTGGCCTTGAACTCACAGAGATCTGCCAGTCTCTGTCGCCCAAGTGCTAGGATTAAAGGTGTGTGCCACCACCACCTGGCCTTATTGCTTTACTGTCCTCCAGTCATATTAACATCCTTGCTATTCCTTCAACATCCCAAATATATGCTCACCTCACTATCTAACCTACTAAAAATGTCCCCAGTGTTTAGAATATTCTCTTATCCCTTTTGGAGAGGTCTTCTTTGACCAACTCCTGTAAAAAAGAGAAGCTACCCCTTCACCAAAGATCTAGAAGTCCCAATCCACCTATATTTTCTTCCCACTGTATTTACTACTAACTGGTATGTATGTAAATTTCACATACACCTTTCTCCATTATAATGCAAATTCCAGACAGCAAAGGTTGCTTTTCTTACTTCTGTATCCCAAAATTTATACACGATAAATTATTTGTTAAATAAATAGCAAGTCAGGCAGCAAGAGAACGGAAGAATATACATAAGCACTGAGCACAATGAGTTTAAAATGTCTGCTATTCCATTCAAAGAACATTTTCCTAGAGGCTTGTGTTGGAGATATTCAAATTAACTAAACTTAAAATTTGAATGTCTGTCTTGTGTATGTATGTTGCAAGGCACTGAGGTTGATGAGGATACAGAAATAACATGATGTTCAACCAAAGAAACAGTGATTTGCTCCAAAGGTTTAAAAAAAAAAAGAAAAACAAAAAGGTTCCTGCATTGAAATTTTTGACAAGCATACTATACTCTTTGATGGATTTGAAGGATTTTCAGGGTTAATATTAACTATCTGTAATTTCTGCCTTTCCACCTACCATTGTGGATTTTGAGTCAATGGTAAAAGATTAGGCTCTGAATCAATTTTTAGCTGTCATTTGTTGGAGACTATGATATTGGTCAAATTATTTTCTATAAAGATTTGTTTTCCCTTCTATAAAATGGAAATAATCACATACCCACTTAATTTTAGTATGTTAAAATAATGAACATAAAAGCATCACTGTTTGTCATAAGGCAAGTGATTAACAGTTGGTAATTACTTTTACTACTAAGAAGTTAATACAAATATTTAGCATATCTAAAAACTTTAATATTTCTTAAACATGACATAAACTGTAATATTTCCAAAATTATATTCTTTTTAGGAAAATGTTACAACCAAAATCTTCAAAAATAATAACAAACTACAAATTCAATAATTATTAGTGTGTTAATAATGTAATTTCCATTACAAGACCAAAACTCCTCAGCTCCGGCTTTTTGGTCTTTTGTGAATAATTACTCAAACTGAAAATACCTGAGAAATATATGATAAGCCTTATGAAAATAGTTTTTTCTCTTTCCTGCAGAATGTTTATGTCTTAGGTACTCTTAATTTAATGAATGGACTGAGAGCCAATGCAATGTCACTGGGAGGCAGAGTGTTTGGAAGGTTATTAGATCATGGAGGCAAAGTCCTCATAAGTGGGATAGTGTCCTTATAAAAGAGAGGTCTTTTGCCCCTTCTGCCATGTGAGGACACGGTGAGAACATGGGCATCTATGAATCAGGAAGCAGGCCCTTGCCAGACCCAATTCTGCTGGTGCCTTGATTTGCCTTGATTTCAGACTTTCCATTCTCTAGAACCGTGAGAAATAATTATTTATTATTTGAGCCAGTTTATGATAGTGTGTTACAGATGCCTGAACAGCCTAAGAGAGTACTCATAGTACGTCAGTGATCCCCATGAATACCCCAGGTTTGCTGATTCAGTGGAATTACTTATGAGAATCAGAAGCTGCTATGAAGTAACTTTATGTGACCCAGTTAAATAAAATAAAAAATACGTTCTTTAAATTTTTCTCTTTATAAATATAAGCAAGGGGTTGGGGAATTAGCTCAATGGTAGAGCGCTTGCCTAGCAAGCGCAAGGCCCTGGGTTCGGTCCTCAGCTCTGAAAAAAAAATATATATGTATATATATAAATATAAGCAAAAAATTTTAGGCTAGTCATGGTGGCACACGCCTTTAATCTCAGCATTCAGGAGGCAGAAGCAGAAGGATCTCTGTGAGCTCAATGACAGCCTGGTTTGCATAGTAAGTTCCAGGACAGTCAGGACTATATACAGAGATCCTGTCACACACACACACACACTTGAATTCTGAATTTTAAAACTCCAGTCATTTCTTTTATCAGAAAGTATTTGAAAGAGAACTGTCTTAGGGAAATTCTTTACTAGATTTTGTTGCGGGTGTGGTGGAACATATCTTTATTTCCTAGTGTTTGGGAGGCAGAGGTAGAAGCAGGTGGCTCTCTGAAATTGAGGCCAGTGTGGTCTATACAGTGTTCCAGGCCAGCCAGGGCTAAATAGTGAGTTACCATCAAAACAACAAGAGAGAGAAAGAGAAGGGAGGGAGAGAGGAAGAGAAGGAAGGGAGAGAGGGAGGGGTAGAGAGAAAAAAGGAAGGTAGGCAGACATTGATTTGTCAGAACTTTTTAAGGGTGAAAGGTGATTGTTTTCCCGTTAACAAGAAGTTAATTGCATGGTTATCTAACGACCGGAATCAAAGTCATATTAAGCAGTGGTGCTGAGTAAACTGGCAATGACATCGCAATGGACAAGAAAACACAGTGAGCCAATCAGCGAGAAGCCGAAGTTTACTACGTGGGCAATAAACCATCAACGTATTGGTTGTTGCTCTGTCAAGCATATAATAGGCTCACAGATTCATTAAAGCTTTCAGCCAAAGTCCAGGCTAATGATTTCAAAAAAGACTACGTGACTACAAAATCAAAACTCAAGAGAAAGGTGTAAGCACTGATACTGGGATCTTAGAAATTATATAGAACTGGCAAAAGTCACATGGGAAGCAAGTTACAACAGAAGAACAGTCCGGTCCCCTGACAGTTTACAAATCTGCTAGTAAGAGTCACAACTGTTTCCTCTTTCAGTAGCTACTACTAGAAACCGTCCTGGGTCACTGATGACAGACACTGTCTTCTCATAACAAAACAACAAAATGGACTAGCAAGTGAAAAAATTTGAAGAAAAAGAAAACCACAAGGTTATGAATCTTAAATCTTAGTTTTTTCAGCTCAAATCCTTTCCTCTGCTCTTCAAAATTATCTATAAGACACGATGCCTACCAATCTTGGATGCCAAAACATGCAGCTTATACATTCCACTCATTTACCCCTTTTCCCTCTATTCTATTTCTAGTGATATCTTTCAGAAAGTTCACTGGTTATGGACCTCAGTATTACCTGAAAGCAGGAAAGAAAAGAAAAAGTAGATGTTTCATAAATCAGCATAAACTGTTAATATGTCATTTGGAACAGTTTTCTTTCCTTGGAATAAATTTAATTAATGTTCTAAGTATGTATATCTTTTCAATAAAACAATATGAAGAAATAAAGTATAAATCTCACCTGATGTTTCATGTAATGATTCATATAAGGGGTTGCCATTCTACTAACTTTGAGACAAAATGGACATAGCAAGTTCTTAGTGTTTTCGTGGGATGATCTAAAGTGAGTTTCTACATCAGAAAATATTGACGATCTAAACTGGCAAACCTAGAAAAATAAAGTTGAAGTTGAACATCAAACTTTATAATTTGCATATAATTTACATCAAATGAGTAGTGATATATCATTGGTTTAGAAAAACATCCTGCACTAGGAATATTTCAAACTAGAGCTAGACTTTATTTCTCTTTTCATATCTATTATCCCTTACATTGACTTAAAATTTTCAAGCACTGACACCTCTTATTCTATGCTTTTTACAGAAAACAGTATTTTTTATTTGGATTTTAAAGGTTAAGCCAGAGACAGTTTATTTTTATGTTGCTTTCTTAATACTGGGAGTCACTTCAAACTCTAGAAAAACACTGGTCAAAAAATATTTATTTAAGTTCACTAATATTTCCTGTTTCCCGAAAACATCTATATTCTTCCCTATATGATAAGCCCATCTTTCTCTTTCTCCAGTTGGACAATTGTCTATGACAGTAGTCAGAGAACTGTGGCCAGGAAGGCCGAATCCAGCTCATTACACTCATATACAATGCATGAGTTCAACCAAAGGGAAATTTCACTAAACACAGAGGCTTTTCAATTTTAGTATACTAACTAATTTTATTTAAATGCTTCAGAAATCAAAAGAAATAATATTATTTCATGGCATGCAGACACTGAACAAACAGCAAAGTATATAATAAACATGTATACCTGGCAAATATATGGCATTTCACCGGGTTTATGAGTGTCCTTCATATGTTGTAAAAGCATATGCTCTGTTTCAAATGACAATTCACAGATTTTGCAAATAGCTGAAAGAGAAAAAACATATTATACCATTTTTCAGATGCATATGCAAACAAGATTCATTTTGTATAACCATACATAAAGTAATAAGGTAACACTACTACTAATAATAGTAATAGGAATGGGTGGTTCTTAAGGTTCCCTCATAATCAGATAATCAAATTCGGTAAAACTGTCACTTACTAGAAAAATCATGAGGAGTGTGTGTACTCTCAATGTGGCACTGTAGCTGGAATGGGTTGGGATACTGCCTGTAGCAGTGCTGGCATGTAGTATGGCTTTCCCAGGACTCACTGTTCTGTTTTTCATGTTCCAAGTGATGTTTCATGTGGTTCATGAACCTATAAATGATAGTAAAACAGGTGCAAAAATGAAGATTTATAACAACAAAAGATTCAAAATTATTATCTGATCGTAAAATTTTAAAATGTAGTTGCATGACTACAATTCAAAGTATTATCTCTATGGCCTTAAATCCCCCTAGAAAAGTGTATACTTGTGGTGTGGTTAGAATGAGATTGGTCCCCATAGGCTCATATATTAGCATGCTTAGTTCCTAGTTGGAGGAACTGTTTGGGAAGGATTGGGTGTGGCTTTGTTGGAGGAGGTGTGTCACTGGAGATGGGCTTTGAGGTTTCAAAAGCCCTTGCTATTCCAAGTTAACTTTCTGCCTCTTTCTGCCTTGTGATGTTGTCTCAACATGTAAACTCTCAGCTATTGCATGCCAACCTGTCTACTGCCAGGCTCCATGCCGTGATCGTCATGGACTCTATTAGCCTCTGTAAATATCAGCCCCAAATTAAATGCTTTCTAATATAAGTTGTCTTGGTCATGGTATTGTCATGGCAAAAGAAAAGTAACTAAGACAATACTTTAGCTTGGCATCCTGTGTCTACAGAACTAACGGATATTGAGAAAGCAGGATTTATTTGAGGTTATGAGTTTACAGCTCATCTGGGAAACACAGCAGATTCTATCACCACTCAAAAGTTGTATATTTATTCCCAACACTTGGGAGGTGGAAACAAGAGGATCATAATGTCAAGGTTATTCTCTACTACTCAGTCAGTTGGAGGCCAGTCTAAGACTCTGCCTAAAACAAATGTTAACTTCATTAAGGAGTTCTTTAAACATCTTTTCCATTTCTGTTTTAAAAATAATTCAGTAATATGTTCAATACTAAATACCACTAATTTGCTATGATTATCATCATTTCAGATTTATAGCTATTGTTGGTAAAAATAAAATAGCAAGCTTCCTTTCTATATATAAAATATTATTTATATTGGGTTTCTCTGTGTAACAGCCCTGGCTGTCCTGGAACTTACTTTGTAGATCAGGCAGGCCTTGAACTTAGAGATCTGTCTGTCTCTGCCCACCTCCCAAGTACTGGAATTAAAGGCGTGTACCACCATGCCTTGCTTTTTATTTCAAAATAAAATACTTAGAGGAGGCAATCTACCATCAAAGGTAGCATGATTTATATATTTTTTCAAGGTCTTAAATGAATTGCTTTCAAAATGCCTGAAATTAAAAATGTTATTGCCTGTAATTAGAAGGAGTTTTGTTTTATTTAATGATACTGTGTTACTGTTGTTATAACTACCTGCTACCGTCTGAATCTGAGGTATTCCTTGAAGGCTCATGTATTGAGTGAGGGCCTGGATACCAGCTGACAGGCTTTTGGGGAAGTGATTGATCTATCAATGGATTAATTCATGTAATGAGATAGGATTTTTGGGAGGCAGGGCCTAACTGAGGGAAGTAGGTCATTGGATGCAGGCCCTAAAATGATGTACCTTGCCCCTGGCACTTCCTTTGCCTCTTGGCTACCAAAAGGTGAACAACTTTCCTTCACTATGACCTTCCTCCATTTTGCTTCTGCCTTGAGATAGGCTTCAGCTAATTTTGGACTGAAAACTCTGAAAGCACGAACCAAAACAATCCTTTCATCTGTCACAATGTCAAAAATTGTAACACAGAAAATATTATTTTCCTTGCAGTGTGTTAATCTTTCTAACACCTTCCATTTGCTCAGTTTTACATTCTGTTATCTCAGCTTCCCTAAAAATGGCTGCTTATGAGAAGGAACTTCGTTTGACTTTTCCTGATAAAGCTTATGCTTTGAATGGGCATACCTATTTTAAAGCCTTTACCAGACTGAGTTTCAAAGTAAAATAACTCATCAATCAAAACACTTTGCTGGGTGTGGTGGCTCACACCTGTAATCCTAGAACTAGGGAGGCTAAGGCAGGATGTAAAAGAAACAACAATCAAAAGAAATTTTAAGATTAGGTTGACTATAATAAATCACTATGAGTCTCTATAGAAAACCATCCTACAAGGAGTGGTAATATTATCAGTTTAGAGAAGCAATCATCACAGAGGCTTTGATCATTCATCTATTCACACCACCACCAAAGCACTCTATTTCTGTTTGTTGAGACAAAGTCTTATGTAGCCCAAGATGGCCTTGAACTCATTACACAGCTGATGCCTATGTTGAAACTCTGACCCTCCTGCCTTTACCTTTCTGAGTGCTGGGATTACAGGCTTCAAAATGCTGTTCTTCATAGCTGGTTATAATTATAATCTATAATATCTACTGTTTTTGGAGGCAGGGTCTCTATGTAGCCCAGGATGGTTTCACAACCATACAGTCTCAGCATTCCAAGTATTGGGATTACTGGCATGCACCATCATGCTGAGTACAATATCTTCTCTATGCCTTTGGTTTTGGTAGATGTCTATAATTTACTTTGAAAAGTATTCAAAATATTACATGGTTCTGTGGATGAGTATAGATGTAGTAAATAAAGTACCTGTTGAATTCTGATCTGAAATCCAAAAATTTTTGAGCATCTTATTACTCAAAAAGTGCACCTTACTACATGTGACATGTACTGGTTAGTTTTATGTCAAACTTGACACAACGTGGAGTCATCAGAGAGGAGGGAGCCTCAACTGAGAAAATGTCTCCATAAGACTGGTCAAGCCTGTTGGGCATTCTCTTAATTAGTGATTGATGGGGGAGGGCCCAGCCCATTGTGGGTAGTGCCATCTCTGGGATGGTGGTCCTAGGTTCTGTAAGAAAGCAGGTGAATAGGCCAAGGGAGCAAGCCAGTAAGCAGCACCCCTCCATAGTTTCTGCATCAGCTCCTGCCTCCAGGTTCCTGCCTTGCATGATTTCCTGCCCTCACTGCTTTTGATGATGAACTGCTATATGGAACTGTGATTGAAATAAACCCTTTCCTCCCCAAGTTGCTTTTTGGTGAAGGTGTTTCATCACAGCAATAGAAACCCAAAGTAAGACACATGTTAATATAAAATGCAGGTGAAGGTCGGGCAGTGGTGGTGCACGCCTTTAATCCCAGCATGCAATAGGCAGAGCCAGGGGGATCTCTGTGAGTTCAAGACCAGCCTGGTCTACAGAGTGAGATCCAGGACAGGCACCAAAACTACACAGATAAACTCCGTCTCGAAAAAACCAAAAGAAAAAAAAAAGAAAAAATGTAGGTGAATCTTTAGGCTATATATAATAAAGCTGTAAGAGACACATAAATCAATGTATTTGATTTATATAGTACAATGTGAATGGTAAAATCAAATTGGTAAAGAGATGCTCATTATAAAACATTTTTGACATTGTTGAATATTTAAACAATTTTGTTATAAAGTGTTGGGAAAATAGCGCTGTTACACACATGAACTCACAGTAGTTGTGACTATGCACAAGGCCTGCACAAGATCAAACCAGCCAAAATCTCGCATGGATTGGGAAAGAGTTCATGAAGTCTCATTGCTAATTGAGAAACTATTGACAATTAATGGCTGCTGCTGGGAGAGAAGAGTCAGTTTTCTTCAGGAATGTGGTCTCTGAAAGATTGTTCATGCTCCAGTGCAAGGCACCAACACCCTACACCAAGCAGCACTAGGTGGAGCGAGTGGGTTTGAGGGAAAAGTATGGGGGGTGGGGCACTATTGAGGGTGAAGGAATGGGGTGGAGTTGATCAAATGTATTGTATGCATGTATAAAATTCTCAAATAATAAAAAAGACCAGAAAAAGGCTACTACCCCATACTTTGGTTTTTAGTTTTTCTAAAGCTATACTGTATAGTCTCTATAATGTCTACAAGCCAGGTGAAGATTTTACTAGACTCATTTCTGTATTTGACAGAGCTCATAGCCCAATTCTTACAAATAGTGATAATTTAATAAGTACGAATAGAATGAAAGAATGAATAAAAGATCAGGTTTTGAGCAGTCTACTAGGTTACAAAAAAAAAATCTAGTGGGGGCATGGTGGTACACATCATTAAACTCAGTACTCAGGATTAAAGCAGAGGCAGGCAGATCTGCCATTTTGAGGCCAGTCTAGTTTACATAGTGAGTTCTAGACCAGTCACAGGTATAGTGAGACCCTGTCTCAAATTTTTTTTTCTCTAAGCCAGGCATGGTGGTGCACACCTTTAGTTCCAGCACTTGGGAGGCAGAGGCAGGTGGATCTCTGTGAATTTGAGGCAAGCCTAGGTTACAATAGTGAGTTCCAGGACAGCCAGAGCTACAAAATAGAGAGACCTTGTCTCAAAAATGTTTTCTCTAGAAAAATCTCAGAAATATCAACAATAAATATCAAGAAAAATCACACACATGCACACACACACACACACACACACACACACACACACACACACACACACAATTTGGGAAACAAAGTCACTTACCACAAATACCAGGCTATCAAAGCAATGAAAATATCAGTCAATTGGCTTGTTACTTTTTTCTGTTACTATCTTACTTATGATGATAAACATTCAACACGCCATGTAACTCAGATAATAAAATGTAAGTTCTTACATTTTAAGATAAAAATTTATAAAATCTTTAGAATTTCAACCAGGCATGTTGGTGCACACCTTTAACCCCGTAATCAGGTGGCAGAAGCAGCACATCTCAGAGTTTAAGGCCAGCCTAGTCTCCATAATGAGTTTGGGTATATAGTGAGGACTTGTCTTGGAAAAACCTTTAGAACTCCACTGGGAATTGTGTACGTGTTATCAAAATTGTACAAAAGCAAAGCAGACATGTTGTATAAAACATGAACTTCTCTAAAGAAGATAACTAAAAAAAAAGAATCATTTTTTCTCTGAGATAGGTATGCTGAAAATTATAAATGTGAGTTGAAAAAATTTGAGCAAGTATGAAAATTTGAGCTAATATTGAAAATAAGACTAGTATGGAGGATATTAGGCAGGATAAAGTAGTTCTTGTTATGTAAAGAAATGTAAGATTCAACACAACAAGAAAACAAATATAGGGATGTGGAGGCTAATCTTGGTTTATCAACTTGACCACATCTGGATCAACTAAAACCGAAGCAGCAGAGCACATCCATGAAGGTTTTTCTTTGCTGCATCATTTGAGGTGAGAAGACTCACCTTCTGATGGGAGCTACAGAAAAGGCTATGGAGGAAGGAAGATTATGCTTTTTGCCTGCTTGCCTTCACTCTCACTGTCAAGTTCATCTATCCTGTTCCTGAGCCATTCCTTTGCTGATATTAGAACCTACTTTTTCTAGATTCCAACAAAGACTGAAGACTGGCAGCACTCTAGGACTTCCCTGGGACTCTAGCACCAGACTGTGAACTGCTGAGACATCCAGTCTCGTGGACTGAACAACTACCAGATCCTTGGCCTTTCTATCAAAAGACAGCCACAGTTGAACTATTTGGACTACAGCCTGTAAGCCACTCTAACAAATCCCCTTTTGATATATATGTATATATTCATGCTTTCAGTTATATTCCCTTAGAGAACCCTGACTAATACAGATTGGAATGTGGTTTGAATGAGAATGGACCTAAAAGGCTCATATGTTTGAATACTTGTTTCCCCAACTGGTGGAACTGTTGGGAAAGGATTAGGGGTGTGGCCTTGTTAGAAGGGAAATGTCACTGGAGGCATGCTTTGAGGTTTCAAAAGACTCTGGTCATTCTCAGTGTCTTGATCTCTCTCTGCCTCCTAATTGTGGATAAAGATGTGAGCTCTCAGCTGTTCCTGATACCATGTCTCTGCTTCACCATCATGGGCTCTGACTCTGAAATAATAAGCTCAACTCTGCTGAGGGCCTGGTGTAACTGTTGAGATGGCCTGGTCTAAGTGTGGTGATGTCCTGGTGTAGCCCTGCTGAGGGCTGGTGTAACTGTGGTAATGACCTGGTATAAGTGTGGTGATGGCCTGGTGTAGCTCTGCCGAGGGCCTGGTGTAGCTCTGCCGAGGGCCTGGTGTAGATATATAGGTACCCGAACTCTGTAAGGTCTTACTTTACCCTCAAGTGAATCTTGACTCTTCAGCTCTTTCAGGTACGTGGCCGATCCCTGACTCATTGATGTTTCAAATGACAGAAAGGGACAGAGCAGCTAACACCCAAACTTCTTTGTGTTACTACTCCAATGGAGCACCCAGTTGTCTGTCCCAGATGAGCCTT
Organism: Peromyscus eremicus; assembly: GCF_949786415.1. Taxonomy (NCBI): domain Eukaryota; kingdom Metazoa; phylum Chordata; class Mammalia; order Rodentia; family Cricetidae; genus Peromyscus; species Peromyscus eremicus. Next base: position 109,469,341 of record NC_081439.1, read on the forward strand.
AGGAACAGCTTGTGGCTAAGACCACACAAGGCCCTGCAACACCTCGAAGCTCAACTCCCTGCCTGGACTTCTTTAAAATTAGGGGTAATTCTATTCTTGAAAGTAAAAATTGGTACAGAAATCTTTCTGTTTGCTGTCTGGAACTTTGGGCACAGATCCCCCTGCCTCTGCCTCCTCAGGGCTGAGATGAAAGACATGTACCACCTGTGTGGTTTTTATTGCTACAAATATGTAGTATTGACCTGGGGGGGGGGAATTCAGCCCTCACTGGACCGTGTAATCAGAAGGTAACATAACACTATTTTCTTGGGGCTAGAGCAATGTCTCAGTGGTTAAGAGCACTGGCTGCTTTTCCAGAGGACCTGGGTTTGATTCAAATATCTTCTTTTATATGTTGCCTTGGTCATAGTGTTTTATCACAACAATAATTAAGTAACTCCGACAAATAGAAAATATGTCATTTTTCCTAAGTTGCAGTAAATACTATTGTCTTTTTTTAAGCTATCTGAAAAAAATTATAACTGGGTAGATCCAGTTATCACTATGAAATACAAGAAAAAAATAAAAACTTTATGTTCTGAAATATTATTTTAACTGGGCAAAGATGTCTTAAATTCATTTATACTACAGAATATTACTTTAACCGTGTGAAGGTGTGTTACATTTGTTTATGCTGCATTTGTTTAATTATGTAAAGATGTGTTGCTATTTCACCTTGCCTGCCTAAGGCACCTGATTAATCTAATAAAAAGCTGAACGGTCAATAGTTATGCAGGAGAGGGATAGGCAGGGCTGCTGGGCAGAGAGAATAAATAGGAGAGGAGGATGAGAGAAGAAGAAAAAGGAGAAAAGAACAAGGGAGAAAGAGAGGGACATGCCCAGGGCCAGCCAGCCAGATACAAGAAACAGTGAAAGTAAAGTATACAGAAGGAAAGAAAAGATAAAAAGCCCTGAGGCAAAAAGTAGATAAAGAGAAACAGGTTAATTTATGTTAAAAGAGCTAGCCAGAAAAGAGCCTAAGCTAGGTCGAGCGCTTAAAACTAATAATAAGTCCCCGTGTCATGATTTGGGAGCTGGTTGGTGGCACAAAAGAAAAAGCCTAGTACAATTTTCAGCATAATGAATAGCCTTTCTTAGTAGAATTGTTACAATGGTTTACCTAGGATAGCAAAGAATAAAACCATAACTTTTATATTAAAAGATCAAGATGCAAATCATCATTTCTTAATTTTTAAACAAATAAAAAGAAATATTTACATACCTAATATTATTTTTAAGAACTTTGGAGCAACTGAAGCATTTAAAAGTTGTGTGAGTCTTCAGTTCTTCCTCAATAGCTCCTTCATGTCTTCCATAATAAAAATCACTAACTAGCATGATCAATTTTTCTTTATCCGAGTCTATGTTAGCTTTGTTTTCAGCCCTTGAATGTTCTGACTTAAGAGTCTCCAGAAGATTGTTTATCATGTCTGGGCAGCAATGCTAAAAGTGGAGAAATAGTATGTTTTATTTGTACCTCTTATAAAAAAATCAGATGTCAAAAATGAGTTCAATATTTACAACAGGTTTAGATCATATAAAGCTGTGCTTATTAATGGGAAGACATCAACTAAATACACTAGCTTCCTTCATTATAAACTACAAAAATTCCAACAATAAACACCACTATTTTTATGAAAGAAGTAACTTTTAAAATAAACGGAAAACTTTTAAACTTTAAATTACCTTGTAATTTTTCTTTTTAGAGTAAGATTTATTAATTTGCTTTTTGAACAAAAAAACATACATTTCATATTAATGTCAAGATATAACTTAAAAGTTATATATATCATTCTGTATGAAGCTTAATTACCTAATGACATAGTAATATTTTAGTAAAGCATAGTTGGAACCAGACTTCTGAGGACAATTGATATGTCACTCTCCTAATATAAGGCACTAGATAATGTATGTCCCACAAAGAAAGATTGATCAGTTATATCCTCAAAATCTCAATGCATTCTATCTATAACACTTAAATATTTCACGGGGGAAATTTACCTCAAATAAAATCAAAATCTCATTTAAACTGATTCTAATGTAGAGTACTTTTCACACCTAAGTCTTTTCTCATTGAAAAAAATAATTTTTTTATTAGATACAATTTTCAGTGGTAGAATTTCTCCAGGAGGATTCTCTAAGAATAACTGGAGCAGACAGGAGAGGTGGCTCAGCAGTTAAGAGCATTGGCTACTTTTCCAGAGGACCTGGGTTTCAATTCTGAGCACCCACATCATCACAACTGCGTTTAACTGTAGTCCCAAGGGAGCCAATGCCTCTTCTAGCCTCCAGGAGCATCAGGCATGTAAGTGGTGCACAGACATACACGCAAACAAAGCACCCAACACATAAAATAAAAAATAAATATTTAAAACAGTAACTGGAGAACAAAAATAAAACAGGAAAAATATTTGCAAATCATTAAATTCTTGTAATTGTTGAATATTCACATTTTTATTTAAAGTGTTAGAAAACAACTCTGAGAATTCTTATAACTCAGTAGCACAGCAATAACGAATAACAACATTAAAAAAAAATCCTAAACCAACTAAAAAGACACAGATGGTTTTCAGAAAAAAATGACCATATAATTAAATTTCAGTAAATGTTATCTATTCTGTACTTAAAACATAAAGTCATGATTGATTGGCTTAGCATCGGCCATTTATGAAAGAATTTTACATTACTGACTGTGAGGGCCAATCTTGCTTGTCAGTGTGACTAAATCTAGAATTAACTAAAACCCAAGCAACTAGGCCCACATGTGAGGGATTTTTCTTGGTTGGATCATTTGAGGTGGAGACCCATCCTAAATCTGGGTCACATCTTCTGGGAGCAGTCCACATAAAAGAACATAGGAGTCCCCCTTTTTTGGGAGGCATCCAGGCAGTGGGACCGGGTCCTGTGCTCATTGCATGAGTCGGCTGTTTGAAACCTGGGGCCTATGCAGGGTCCCTTGGCTCGGCCTGGGAGGAGGGGACTGGCTCGGCCTGGGAGGAGGGGACTGGACCTACCTGGACTGAGTCTACCAGGTTGATCTTAGTCTGGCGGGAAGGCTTTGCCCAGGAGGAGGTGGGAATGGGGGGTGGGCTGGGGGGAAGGTGAGGGGGGTGGGAGGGGGGAGAACAAGGGAATCCGTGGCTGATATGTAGAACTGAATTGCATTGCAAAATAAAAATAAAAAAATTAAATAAAAAAAATAATAATTGAACGTAAAAAAAAAAAAAAAAAGAACATAGGAGAAGCTTTTGGCTTTTTGCCTGCTTCCCCTCACTCTCACTGGCCAGTTCATCGATCCTGTTCCTGAGTTGTTCCTTCACTAGTGTTAGAACTCAGTTCTTTGGGATTCCAATGTGGACTACAAACCAGCAGCTCTCTAGACTTGGGACTCCAGCACCAGATTGGGACTGCTGACACTGAACAACTATCTACTGGATCCTGGACCTTTTCCTCACTTTTTTCACTAGTTCTCATTATTTAAACTTTCTAATAAAGATTTGGAAAATAAATAAAGGCCAAGGGACTGAGAAGACATTTCTTTTTAAAAAGACATACAAAATGAACAATAGATATGTGAAAAAGCACTCGAAATCAGTAATTCGTCAAAAATACAATGAAGTTTTACCTCATTGGGATGGCTCTATCTAAAAGAGAAAAGGGAAGTGGAGAAAGCCAATTTTTTTACACTGTGCATATAATTATAAGCCAGTAAAACCAATATGCAAAAATATAGACGTTCCTAAAAACAGTATAACAACTATATGATCCAGCAATGTCACACTGGGTATATATCCTAAACAATTCAATTTGGGACATCAAAGACAAATCTACAGGCTCAAGTTCACTGTAGAATTATTCATAGCCAAGACATGAAAGTAATCTAAGTCTACTAATGTACAAATGAAAAAGAAAATGGGGTGTATAGACAGTTTGGAATATTATTCAGCCTTAAGAAAGCAGGGAATTCTACCTATTCCAACAAAAATGGATAGACTTGGAAGATACTATATTAAGTGAAATATGTCAGTGACAGAACAATTATTTCATGAATATGCTTACATGAGAAATCTACAATAGTCTAAATAAAACTACAAAGAGTAGAATGCTGAGTGCCACGATCTGGGGAAGGCAAGTGGGGAAGTATTACTCAATGGATATGTAGGTTTAGTTATTCAAGTTATTCAAGGCCCTAAAGATCTACTGTACAGCATTAATATGCATAGCTAACAACACTTAATTGGATGCTTAAAATTTTGCTAAGAGGATAGATTTTATGTTGTTATCACAGAAAATGCAAAATGGGCAGGTAGGAAGTTTCTAAAAGTATGTGTGCTTACAGTTTCACTTCTGTCCACATACCTATACTACCAGTTAAATCTTTTACATCAGTGACTGCAAATAGATTTAGCTAAACTCCCGAAGGAAAAGGAGTTTTCACATAGGGTTAGAAAGAAAAAGCAACACAGGCAAAAATTAGAAACATAAACAATAAAGGGCTTTGGAAATATTGAAAATAAAAGGATAAAATAAGAATATATCAAGTAGGGCTGGAGAGATGGCTCAGAGGTTAAGAGCACTGACTGTTCTTCCAGAGGTCCTGAGTTCAATTCCCAGCAACCACATGGTGGCTCACAGCCATCTGTAATGAGATCTGGTGCCCTCTTCTGGCCGGCAATCATACATGCTGTATACATAATAAATAAATAAATCTTAAAAAAAGAAAGAAAGAAAGAATATATCAAGTAGCTGGGCAAGGTGGCTCATGCCTTTAATCCCAGCATTTGGGAGACAGAGGCAAATGAATCTCTGTGAGTTCAAGGTTACATAACAAGTTCCAGAACAGCCAGGGCTACATAGAGATCCTGTCTCAAAAATAAATAAATCAATAAATAAAGGAATTTAGCAAGCAAAATGGAAACAAGAAAATAAGGATTATGAGAGTTGGGAAAATGCTTCAGTGGGTAAAGCATTTTCTGTACATGGGTGAGAACCTGACTTTGGATCTCCAGAACCAAGAAAGGCCAGGCATGGTAACACATGTCTGTAACCCCTGTGCTACTACAGAGAGCTGGGAGGCAGAGATAGGAGAATTTAGCATACACAGCTACCACCAACAAAGAGACCCTGTCTCTAAATAGGTAGAAAGCAAGGACTAACACCTGAGGTTGTCCTCTGATCTCCACATGTGTACACGAGAAGTGCACACTTACACTCAAATGTGCACACAAATGTGCACAGACATATCCATACACTCTACACATAAAGGATAAGTAATAAGTAAATGATTAGATAAGTAAATTAAAATGGAATTGAGGCCAGAATGCATTAAGCAACAAGGCAAAAAGAATACTTTATTTAAAATGCCAGGGAAGTTATGAGAGAGAGAGAGAGAGAGAGAGAGAGAGAGAGAGAGAGAGAGAGAGAGAGAGAGAGAGAGAGAACTATATCCTAAAGAGAATACAAAATGGAATTGTCAAATATCAAAGAAAGAACTGATGATGTGCGACTAGATTCACTATTCTCACATGCTCAGGGAGATAAGACGGACTAACATCCAACATCAGTTTTGCTCCCAGAATAGATATTTGCATTTGAAATTTTGAGAACTCATTCTCACTCCTCTACTTTTCTCCAAGATGTGGGATTTAATAAACATCTGCCTTTGGAACAGTGAGCAGAACCTTTTCCTAAGATGCTTCTTTGCATTCTCCCTATCCTTCTTTTCCACATATCACCTATCCTATTTATCTTACTGTTTTTCTCCTCCTTCCTCACTGCCATTTACACAGGGCAGGCAAAGAGAGGACCTTTACTCTTTACGAAGATACAACAGATACTATATTATCTGGTAACATACTTTAAGTAGAAATCCCTCTAAATCCCATACTTTTTTAGTAGCTTCAAATTTATGTAAAACCTAAGTTCAGGAGCTTGAAATACCAATATAAAGCTACAATTCATTTATAACTCTATATATTCTATTCTGGATTGAGTTAAAACTATCATTTCATAAGAAATGTTCCATTAGGAAATTGTGGAAAATGATGACATAAAGCTAAGATTTCCATTGAGAAATATGAAATAAATATGACAACATGGAAAAAGTAAAATAGAAGGACATTTTAAGTTATATTTAAGATTAATAAAATGTGGGACTAAGGAGATGGCTCAGCTGTTGAGAGCACTGGCTGCTCTTCCAGAGGTCCTGAGTTCAATTCCCAGCAGCCACATGGTGGCTCACAACCATCTGTAATGAGATCTGGTGCCCTCTTCTGGCCTGCAGTCATACATGCAGACAGAACACTGTATACATAATAAATGAATAAATCTTTTAAAAAAAGATTAACAAAATGCCTGCTTTATGAGAAGTAAAAAGAATGGCATTATTTATTCAATAAAATATAATGGTTTATTAATTTTCAGTTAAAATTAAAATGCAATGCGCACATACTACAGTGTATGTATGATGAACTTAAGTTTTATAATTTCATGATTGGGAAGAATTTAAATTTTGTATAATCATTAGGAAAATTAATTTTTTACTCATGAAAATGACAATAAAAGAAGCTTTATTATTTAAATATCTAGACAAACAAATATTTACTCTCTATTATTCTTAATATTTCAATGATTCGTAAACATTTTCAAAACTCAAAATTTGAAACTATTTTACCTTCATGTGGCATTTCAAAGGATCCAAAAAACTGAACTTCACACTGCACTTTGGACAAGATCTTAGTGAAGGTGCTCCAGTTTCAGACTGAATTGATGAGGTATTTTCATCTAAAATAAATTGAGGACTTTGAGTAAAAATTGATCTTTTAAAAAACTTAAACATGTTTAAAAAATCCATCATCACAATTATTAAAATTTGTTTCTAATTAATAAATTGTCCTATGTGAGATTTCATACTTACTTGCTACTGTAACCGGGGAGGAAGCCTCTGACGGAGAATTGCTTGAAGATGATGGAGAGGAAGGACTTGCTTCAGAAACACTTGTATTGGTCTTTGGCTTTTTTGGATTAACACTGTTTACTTTGGAAGTAGAAGGATGTTTTAATCCTAATGAAGCTTGATCGATACCTACAAAGATTTGAACATCAGGAAAGATATTTACAAGTGCTTTAGTATAGAATATTAGTTTTTTAAATTGCTATAAAAATGTCCTTAGATTTAAAATTTAGTAAAATGCCTTGGAGCTAACTTAATGGAAAAAAATATATAATAAAAAAGCAGAAACTATACAAGGAAGCATCTTCTTTGGATCATATATATTTTAGATTCACAAAATAAACTTGATGCAGGAAAACTATAAAGATACTTTCAAATAAAGCTATCCATTAAAGGAGGCAGACTGAGGGGGAAAAAAAAGCATGAACCTCACAAAACCTAAAGCAACAATAATATAACAAAAAAGAAAGAGAAAAACAAAGGTAGATATCTTTCTCTGAGCCAAGTTCTTATAAATGTTTTGGTGATTAAATACATTCAAACTTAAAAAATACTCATTTTGCCGGGTGGTGGCGGTGGCGGTGGCGGTGGCGGTGGCGGTGGCGGTGGCGGTGGCGGTGGCGGTGGCGGTGGCGGCGGCGGTGGCGGCGGCGGCGGCGGCGGCGGCGGCGGCGGCGGCGGCGGCGGCGCACGCCTTTAATCCCAGCACTTGGGAGGCAGAGGCAGGTGGATCTTTGTGAGTTCAAGGCCAGCCTGGTCTACAGAGCGAGATCCAGGAAAGGCACAAAGCTACACAGAGAAACCCTGTCTCGAAAAACCAAAAAAAAAAAAAAAAAAAAAAAAAAAAAATCTGGAATTTCTCCAATGGCCTACCAACCACTATCCCGAGTTAATTAGATATAAAGGGCATTTCAGACAGGGCCATTCCTTTTATGCTTTATCTGACTTTTGTGATTTAAAAACTTTGGATTTCCTTGGGAGAAATAGTTCTGTTTGAAAACTATCATCTTAGCATGCAAAGGATTAAAAAATCCATGGCATCTGTCTGAGAAAGAGGCACAGACACAGGAAAAAGTTATTTTATGCCAAAAATTATATTATAAAATAACTCAAAATAAATTGTACTTTGTGACAAAGGCTCTAAAACCATACATAGTTTAATGCTCTCAAGTGTACATTCACAGGAGAAGCAGGAGACATATTCTTGGAAAGGAAGAGACTCCTCTGTCAAATTTACGATGTTTCATTTTTTCGAGATGACAGAATTCTCTTTCCTATCATTAGAGGCTATGGTTACCAAATGATTGATTACTACCAGCACTTGAAACTGACTTTGGTTTCGTTACTTTAATGTTTTTTAAGATTCCCGTGTCACTTGAATAATCAATAAATGTTGGCATTTTGCACTAGGTAGTATTACACAATATGCTAGGTAATAAAAAATAGACCATTTTAATATATAAGGTTTAAGGATTTATTTTTATTATATTTATGTACATGTATGTTTGTGCATCTTTGTGAATGTATGTTACATATGTCTTCAGAGCCCAGAAGAAGGTGTCAGATCTCCTGGAGCTGGAGCTTCAGGTGGTTTTGAACTGCCTAACATGACATGGGTGCAGGGAACCAAGCTCAGGTTCTCCAGAAGAGCAGCAAGTACTCTTAACCACTGAGCCATCTCACCAGCCTCCTAATAAATAACTTTTGAAGCACAGGGATATCTCAATTAAAGAAAATTACTCTGAGATAATGAGTTTTAAATACTGATCCTTCAAGTTATTAATTTTCTTTGCTTTTGGTCTTTGCTGTTCCCTACTTTCAAGTCTTCCTATTTACACAAATAAAAACGAGCAGGTGGACCTAGTTAAATCCAGTGGATCACACAGCAAAAGCAAAAACAAAACAAAAAGACAAAAAGTGGGATGGGAACTTGGTTAGAGGACTAGGGGGTTGATGGGGGTGTGACAGGTATGGGGTAGGAGGGAATGAATGTGGTCAGAATGCATTGCATACATGTGTGAAATTGTCCAATAATAAATTGATGAAAAAGAACCTTTTTTTATTTTTTTGGTTTTTCTCCGTGTAGTTTTGGTGCCTGTCCTGGATCTCGCTCTGTAGACCTGGCTGGCCTTGAACTCACAGAGATCTGCCTAGCTCTGCCTCCCGAGTGCTGGGATTAAGGGCGTGCGCCACCGCCGCCGCCTGGCGAAAAAGAACCTTTTTGAAATTAATTAATGTTTGAGATGAAGTCTTACTTTGTAGATCCCGCTGTCCTGGACTTTGCTATGTAAACCACACTGGCCTTGAACTCACAGAAATGTGTATGTCTCTGCTGGTATTAAAGGCATGCACCACCATGCCTGGCTAAAAAACAAGTATCTTATTCTCATAAAAATCCTATTTCTCTTCTTCAAATTCAAGCTGAAATCTAATTTTCTCTAAGAATCTTCTATGGTCATCCTAGACAAGATGTGCTTTCAAACATATCACATATTTATAATTATTATTGTAAACTTTAATAAACCATTTAAAGTTCATAAAACAGCTTTCACTTTTCTTATTTTTCCAAACTCAGTAAAATTAAGATGAGTAACATTATCTCCAAATGGCTCATATTTGGTCCAGAGAATGAATGTATTATATGAGAAACATAAAATGATACAATGTGAGAAAAGTGAAATGTAAGAAGTTAGGTGACTTGATAAAGCCTACACAAATCTGTATAACAGAAGTTTAAACCTGTATCTTTTACTCCAACTTTGACAGTGTATACTATTCAGGACAAAGCTCTCCTCTACAGTTTAAAAACCTTTTGTTGAGACAGGGTCTTAGCCCATGTTGACCTTGAATTTGCTATGCAGCCAAGACTGGCCCTCAAACTCCTGGGCCTTCTGGCTCCACTTCCCAAGTGATGGAATTTCATGTATGTGTCACCACACTCAGTGGGAAATCTTTAAATAGTGAGTAGGACTTACTGTCTTTGACTTCTAGAAGCTTTACAAATTGAGACTTGTTCTAGGAATGAGATCATGTGCTTAGTAAAATCAAATTGAAGACAACTATTTCATTTCCCTGTCTATTTTGCTAACTGGACATAGGTTAATATCAAATGAAGTATTTATTTAGCAAAACGAGAAAATATTTTGTTGCCCAAATCACTAAAACCCTTTTCATTCATTTGATAAAATGTACCATATTGCTTATTAGTAAGTAAAAATTCAAAAAATATTATGTCCCTCTCTAGTGAAATATATCAAGTTAGCTAATAGAGAAGCTACTTTATTCCATTATAGGGAATTTCTTTTTTATCTAGGCAACATTCTTCCACTATCATACTAATTTATTCTACATTTATGAAGAATTTTGTCATGGTAAAAAAAATTTTGAAAAATGAATTTTCTTTCACTTGTCCAATTTCTGTTCCTTCAATGGGTATGTACTAGTCATATGCAAAACATTATCTCTTTAGTCCTGTCATACCACTCAAGTATCACATTTAACTATCTCATGTGTATATGTCATTTATTATATAGAAAGTTTACTAAGAAATAAACTAAAGCTATGCAATTTTCATAAATTAATGGTCTCTGAATAACAAATACACTTGTTACAGAGTATTTAAGACATCAGGTGACTTCTCTGATTCACAGAAATTATATTAAGATTTCACAGCTCACAGGTAGTTCTAAATGAGAATAAGCTCAGCCAGGTATGGTGGTGAATCAGCCTTTAATCCCAGCACTCAGGAGGCTTTCTGAGTTTGAGGCCAGCCTGGTCTACAGGGTGAGTTCCAGGACAGCCAGGGCTACATAGAGAAATCCTGTCTTGAAAAGTCAAAAAAGGAAAGAAAGAAAGAAAGAACAAAGGAGAGAAAGAAAGAAAAGAGGGAAGGAAGGAAGGAAGGGAGAATAAGTTCCAGTAGCACACACCAGCTAAACTAACAGAAAGAAAGAAAATAGTCTAAAATAGTCTATTATTAAATAATATAAGATTGTACATGAAAAGCATTCAGGAATGACCAGCTCTATTTCCATCTTATATGCAAAAATAACATAAAGGCACCGAGTTCAGAAGAGAATTAAAAATATATGTGTGTATGTATGTGGGTGTATTTGTGGAAGTTAGAGGATAACCTGCCGGAGTCAGTTCTAGCCTCCTATCTTGTGGGTTCAAAGATCATACTCAGATCATCAAGCTTGGTGACAATTGCCGTTATTTGTTGAGCCATCCTGCTGGCTTTTAAAGTCTTTATTAATTTGTTTACTTAATGTGCATCTGTGCATGGCATGGAGTCGACTCTCTGCTTTTACAATGTGGGTTCCAGGGGTCCAACTTAGGTTATCAGTTTGGCAGCAAGCACCTTTACCTGCTGAGCCATCTTCAGGCCCTGTATAGAAATTCGATATGAACATTAACAAAGTCTCTTTTTATAGATTTTAAGAAGAAATACTAAATCCAACCTTCTGTACTCTTTTTCAGTATGCTGGAGGGTGGTGTATCCTTGGTTGAGTCTAACTGTAAGACAGAAGAAGCACCTGTATCATCTTGTGATGAAGTCTTTGAAAAACTCTGTAAAACATTAAAGATATTTTGTCAATTATTAGAAATGTAAACCAAACTGGATGCTAGTACTACAAAGACAAGTTACAAAACACAAATCCAATTACTACTCTCTGCTAAAATGAGCTCATACTGGGTGAGAAGCATATTGGCATTCTTCATTATTTTTGTAATTTTTCTGGAAAACTAAAATTAGTTGTAAAAATTGTTAAAATAAAAAGAAGTGATAACACTAGCAAGGTTTCATTTTGGTATAACTTCTCTGCAAGAACATTTTAGCAGCATCTACTAAAGGCTTTCAAAAATACATGTCCAGCCAGGCGATGGTGGAGAACACCTTTAATCCCAGCACTTGGCAGGCAGAGGCAGTCTGTGAGTTCGAGGACAGTCTGGTCTACAATGCAAGTTCCAGGACAGCCAGGGCTGCACAGAGAAACCCTGTCTTGAAAAAACAAAAACAACAACAAAAAAGTCGATATCCTCTGATATAATCATTCCACTTCTAAGAATTTGTATTAAAAAAATGAAAATGTTAACAGAGTGTTTATAATAGCAAAATATGAAAACCTGTGTGTTCACCAACAGAACAGTTAAATAAGTTTGACAGACTATTAAGCATCATCATAATTTTGAGGAATACACAATGAATGACAAAGAAATATATTTTCAATACAATATTCAGTGAAAAATGAGGAATAGTTATCAAATCTGGGTAAATATGGTCCTGAATGGCAAACTATACTATCTATAGAAAATAAAAATCAAAACATAGGGCTGGAGAGATGGCTCAGCGGTTAAGAGCACTGGCTGTTCTTCCAGAGGTCCTGAGTTCAATTCCCAGCAACCACATGGTGGCTCACAACCATCTGTAATGAGATCTGGCGCCCTCTTCTGGCCTGCAGGGATACATGCAGGCAGAACACTGTATACATAATAAATAAATAAATCCTTAAAAAAAATTAAAACATAAAATATATTTCCTTGTTTCTAATTCTTTTCATATACATAACTTTCACAATAGGAACATAAAGATTTTGTTTGCATGTTTTATGTTTTCAAGTTGAGAGATGATTAAGTTGTAAGAATTTTACTTTCTTACTAAATATTCTTTTTTTTTAATTGAGGGAGAGGAAATGAAACAGGGTTTCTCAATATAACCTTGCATAGCTTGGGACTGACTATGTAGAACAGAGTGGCCTCTTCATCCTCCTGTCTCAGTCTCCTGAGTGTTAGTAACAGCCATATGCCAGCATGCCTGGCTTTGTTACTGAATTTTCATATAAGTTTGTTAGGAAGTTACAGAGACAGAGACTGGAGAGATGCTGTCTAAGTGGATAAGAATACTTGTTGTTCTTGCGAGGGACCTGGGTTCAGTTCTCAGAACCCACATAGAGGCTTACAACTGAATACAACCCTAGTTCCAGGGGATGTGACACTCTTTTCTGGCTTTTGTAGGTACCAAACACATACATAGTGTATATACATACACATAGACTTAAGAATTCTGGAGACAGCTATTGAAATTACCTAAATCAGCTGGGTAGTGGTGACCCATAACTTTTTAAAAGTATGTACTGAAATGTATGATCAGATATGTGTATAAACCTCTGGGTTAATATGGTTTGAAATCCCATGTCTATTAGTTACTAGCTGGCCTTTGGAGAATCATTTATGTTCTTTGAGTTTCAGTCTCCTCAACCATAAATTGGGAATAATAGCCTGCCTCATAGGAATGTCCTAAGGATTATATGAGAATTACATTTGCACATAGTAACAGCTTCCCTCCAAATGTTAAGAATTACCACTAATTCTTACTTCTATGAAAAGTCTTTTGTTATTGCTCTACTTGGGGGGTTATTTTTGTTTTGTGAGACAGAGTCACACTATGTGGTCCAGTCTAGTCTAGAACTTATTATGAGGAGATTGGTCTCAAACTCCCAATCCTCTTGCCCTTAGCTCCCCAAGTCCTAGGACTACAGGCATTTTAACAACCATGCTGGCTTAAAATGTTTAAGAACTAAACAATGAAAAGGGTTTTGAGAATAAACAGCCATGATTTGTTGGAATAATCGTCCCATTTAAGAACACCTAAGTTTACTCTCTTAAAAAGTTGATTTCCTGTGTGTTTCCTCGTTACTTGATTCTTTCTGTAGCTGTACAGAAGCTTCTTAGTTTTATGAGGTCCCACTTTTCAATTCAAGTCTTTTCCTATACCTATATCACTTAGGGTGCTACCTATATTTTCTTCTGGCAGTTTCCATGTTTCAAGTTGCAAATTGAGGTCTTTGATTCACTTTGAGTTAATTTTTGTGCAGGGTGATAGATATGGGTCTAATTTCAATCATCTATATGTGGATATCCAGTTTTCCAGAACCATTGCTTGAAGATGCTAGCTTTTCTCCAATGTGTTTTTGGCTTCTTTGTCAAATACTAGGAGTAGAATATGGGCTACTGGGGCTGGGAAAAGCAAAGGGGGATAGTCAAGACTTTGATACAAAAAATTCTAGGTAAAGTAGCCACTGGATTTGTAGTGTTGACTTTAATATACCAGGAAAAGCTGTATATAAAAATCACAAAATATATTGATTTTATTGCTATATAATTGTGTCAGCATAATAGTGTTCTTTAACACAATGAAATAATTTTAGTTTAAAAATGAAGCTGAGTGTGGTGGCTCATGCTTTTTAATCACAGTACTCAGGAGGCAGAGGCAGGTGGATATCTCTGAGTTTAAGCTCAGCTTGGTCTACATAGTGATTTCTAGGACAGCCAGAGATACATAGTGAGACCCTTTCTAGAAAAAAACAAACAAAAAAGAAAACCTAGGGCTGGAGAGATGACTCAGAGGTTAAGAGCACTGGCTGCTCCTCCAGAGGTCTTGAGTTCAATTCCCAGCAACCACATGGTGGCTCACAACCATCTGTAATGAGATCTGGTGCCCTCTTCTGGCCTGCAGGGATATATGCAGACAAAATGTTGTATATGTAATAAATAAATAAATCTTTTTTTTTTTTTAAAAAAGAAAGAAAACCTAAACATAATGACATTTTCTTTGGGTAATTAGCTATGGTATTTAGCTATTTTCAATTCTAGCTGGATATATACTATCCAATGTGTTCCTGAATTAACTGTGAAGTTAAAAAAATACTTACAGGTTTAGACACAGTCTGAACACCAGAACTCTCTGAAGATTTGGATTCAGGATGAAATCTAGGCAAAGCAGCCACTGGATTAGGTGATGGATTTCTATAGTGTCGATTTGCAGGTTTGAATATATTTGAAATAGCTATACGTAAAAAAAAAATATATATAATGAACATATTGGTATACAATTGTGTCAAATAGTTGAATGTAAAATGAATAGTAAGGGCTTAGCCATTAAGCACATCCACTGCTCTTGCAGTGGGCAATGGTCAGTTCCTAGCACCTATGTCAGGTGTTTAACAACCATATAGTATATATACTCCGTTTCCAGGGGAGTCAATGCCCTCTTTTGTTCTTCATGGGTACCTGTACATACACGGTGCACAAAAAACTCACACAGGTACAAATACATACCCATAAATAAACAATTAAACAAATCTGTAGTAGTAAGACAGTACAGTAATACTGTACCTGGATTGAGTGAGTCATTCTTTAGTCCCTTTGAAGATGAGCCAGGGCTACATCTGTTCAAAATATCTACAAGAATATTTAAAAACTCATTACTGAAATGAAACACAGTAAGATAATGGAAAACTGTCTAAAAAATAGACATACACAACAAATGATAGAAATATATTTATTCCTCTTAATGTTGACAAAATTTTAAGACTCAAGTTCTTGTTACTCAAAAATCAAGCCCATGCCCAATCCTCATGCCACATTTTACACCTCTAGATGTCTGGAAGTTTCATTATGGATCAGCTGACTGGATTGCTTATCTCATGATTCTCAATATCATTACTTGAGCTCTGAAAGGAAAATTATCAGATAACAGATTAAGTCAAACCTAGATTTCATTATTTGATTAGTTTCAGTGGCTAAATACACTACTCTAGAAGTCAATTTGGGCCTGACAGGATACTCTTAGATCATTTCAGACTGTTATCTCTTGCCCCTGTGTGAACGTAATTTTCTGATTACTGAGGAATCATATTTAAATTTAGAATTTTAAAATTTGATTAAAATTTCTTATCACAAGAAGGTGATATCTAAGTTATGGTTTCTATTGCTGTTGATAAAACACCATGACCAAAAGCAACTTGGAGAGGGGAGGATTTATTTCATCTTACAACTTGTACTCCATCATTCTACCTCTGATAAAACTGTATAAATGATGAAGCAGTTGTCTGGATATGAGAATCCTTTTCAGACACAAACAATCTAAGCATTCCAAATACTTCTTGTTCTGCACATTTGAACTAAAAGGAGAAAAGACAAAGAATTAACAAACAGGATACTTGAGTTCTTTAAAAACTAGGGGGTGCACTCTGTCCAGGGAAGATGGGGTAACTGAAAATCTTCACCTCTCCCTCTATTCATCCAAGTTGAATGCCCCAGTCTTATCCCCAGCTCTGTAGCAGACCATCTGAGGGCCTCTACACAGGCCTCTATGCATTCTCTGCCACCATTCCCAGAGATCTAAGCAGATCCTGGTGGTACACACTGCTTTCATCCTCTTGTGGGATCCCCCTGCCACTCGCTTAGCCCATCCCCATTCCCTAAGTATCAGATCTCAATATCTAGAAACATATTTTACCTGGAACCCTCAGTGGCCATGCCAATCAAGACTCCAGAAGAATTCCCTACCTGGCAATAAGAACCAGAGAGGGCCAGGACTACACAGAGAAACCCTGTCTTGAAAAAACAAACTAAAACTAAAACAAACAAAACAAACAGAGGAAAAGAAATCAAGGAAGAAAACCTGCACCCAACAAAGACAAGAACAGATATCAACACCTAGAATTACAATCTTCCCAAACCCAGGTGCCTGGACACCCACATAAAAACACAATAACAGCCAGGACAATATGTCTCTCCACTAGAGCTCAGTGACCCCACTTTGGGCCTTGGATATTGCAACATAGCTGAAGCATAAGAAATAGACCTTAAAATAGCCTTTATTAATATGTTAGCAGTTCTTAAAGAGGAAATGAATAGATTCCTTAAAGAGTCTGTGAAAACACAGTGGAAGGAAATGAATAAAACTTGGAAATAGAATCAATAAAGAAAACTCAAACTGAGGGAAATCTGGAAATGAAAAAATTTAGGAATTTGAACAGGACCCTCAGAGGCAAGCCTCACAGAATACAAGAGATGGAAGAAAATCTCAGGCATTAAAGACACAATTGAAGAGATAGATACGTGGGTCAAAGAAAATCTAAAAATAAATCTAAACATAAATCCTGGCACAAAACATGCAAGAAATCTGGGACACTATGGGAAGACCAAATCTAAGAATAATAATAGAGGAAGGAGAAGAAACACAGGTCAAAAGCACAGAAAATATTTTCAACAAAATAATGGATAGAAATTTCACTACTCTAAAGGAGATATCTTATCAAGGTACAAGAAGAATACAGAACACCAAATAGACTGGACCAGAAAAACATTCCCTTTGGCACATAATAATCAAAACACTAAACCTAGAGAACAAAGAATGAATATTAAAAACTGCAAGGGAAAAAGATCAAGTAATATATGAAGTCAGACATATAAGAATGACACCTGACTGCTCAATGGAAACTCTAAAAGCCAGAAGGGTCTGAATAGTCTACAGACTCTAAGAGGCTACAGATGCCAGCCCAAACTACTATACCCAGCAAAACTATCAATCACAATAGATGGAGAAAAAAAAGACATTCCACGATAAATCCAAATTTAAGCAACATCTATCTACAAATCCAACCCTACAGAAGGTGCTATAAGGAAAACCCCAACTTAAAGAGGTTAACCACATCCAAGAAAACACAAAGAATAAATAATCCCAGATCAGCAAATCAAAAGAGGACACACACACACACCACCACTACCACCACCACCAACAACAACAAAATAACAGAAATCAACAAACACTGCTCATTGATATCTTTCAACATCAGTGGTCTCAATTCCCCAATAAAAGACATGGAATAACAGAATGGATGCAAAAATAGGATCCATCCTTCTGCTGCATCCAAGAAACACTCCTTAACATCAAGGATAGACATCACCTAGGGTAAAAGGATAGAAGATATTCAAAGCAAATGGAACTAAGAAGCAAGCTGGTGTAGCCATTTTAATATCTGACAAAATAGACTTCAAACTAAAGCTAACCAGAAGAGATAGGGAAGGACACTACATATTCATCAAAGGAAAAATCCACCAAGGACACTGCAATTCTCAAAATCTATGCATCAAACACAAGTGCCAAATTCATAAAAGAAATACTACTACAGCTTAAATCACATATTGGCTCTCACACACTGATAGTGGGAAACTATAATACCCTACCTGACCAATAGACAGGGCATCCAGACAAAAACTACACATAGAAATGCAGGAGCTAACTTAACTTTATAAACCAAATGAACCTAACAGATATTTACAGAACATTTCGCCCACACACAAAAGAATATAAATTGTTCTCAGCATATCATGGAACTTTCTCCAAAACTAGCCACATATTCAGACATAAGCAAGTCTCAACAGATACAAAAAAATGAAATAACACCACTGCATCCTATCTGATAACCATGGATTAAAGCTGGATATCAAAAACAACAGAAAGCTTAAGAACTCATGGAAACTGAACAACTCACTACTGAAAGGAAAAATGGGTCAAGACACAAATGAAAGACTTTCTAGAATTGAACAAAAAAGGATATACAACATTCCCAAACTTATGGGACAGAATGAAAGTGGTTCTAAGGACAATTTCATAGCACTAAGTGCCTACATTAAAAAAATGGAGAGTTCACACTAGTCACTTACCTGAATGCTCTACAACAAAAAGAAAAAACTACACTCAAAAGGAATAGATGGCAAAAAATAATCAACTAAGGGCTGAAATCAATAAAAATAGAAACAAAAAATGGAGTAAATGAAACAAATAGTTCTTTGAGAAAAATCAGTAAGATTGGCAAACCCCTATTCAAAGTAGCTAAAAGGTGAAGAGAATATCTCAATTAACCGAATTAGAAATGAAAAGGGGGACATAGCAACAGACATCAAGGAAATCCAGAGAATCATAAAAATATACTTGAAAAACCTATATTCTACTATATTGGAAAATCTAAAAGAAATGGATAATTTTGTTAATAGATACCACTTAGCAAAGTTAAATCAATGTCAGATAAACAATTTAAACAGAACTATAATCCCTAGTGCAATAGAAGCAGTAATTAAGCCTCCCAACCAAAAAAAAAAAAAATGCTGAGACCCAGATGGTTTTAGTGTAGAATTCCACAAGACTTCCAAAGAAGAGTAAACACCAATACTCTTCAAATTTTTCCACGAAATAGAAACAGAGGAACATTGCCCAATTCTTTTTGAGGCCAGTTACCCTGATACCCAAACCACATAAACCCAACAAAGAAAGAGAATTACAGACCATTTTCCCTTATAAACATAGGTGCAAAAATTCTCAATAAAATACTTGCAAACTGAATCCAAGAACACATCAAAAAGATCATCCAGCATGATCAAGTAGGCTTCATCCCAGAGATGCAGGGATGGTTCAACATATGCAAATCGATAAATGTAATCCACCATATAAACAAACTGAAAGACAAAAACCACATGATCATTTTATTACATGCTGAAAAAGCCTTTGACAAAATCCAACAGCCTTCATGATGAAAGTACTCGGATTAGGGATAAAAGAGGCATACCTAAACATAATAAAGGCAATTTACAGCAAGTCCATAGCCAACATCAATTTAAATAGAGAGAAACAAAGCAATTCCACTAAAATTAGGAACAAGACAAGGCCGTCCACTCTCTCCATACCTATTCAATATAGTACTTGAAGTCTTAGCTAGAACAATAAGACAACTAAAAGAGATCAAGGAGATATAAACTGCAAAGGAAGAAGTCAAAGTATCTTTATTTGCAGATGATATAATAGTATATATAAGTGACCATAAAAATTCCACTGGAAAATCCCTACAGCTGATAAACACCTTCAGCAAAGTAGCTGAACACAAATTAATTCACAAAAATTAATAACCCTCCTATATATAAATGATAAATGGCCTGAGAAAGAAATCAGTGAAACAACACCTTTCACAATAGCCTCAAATAATATAAAATATTTTGGAGTAACTCTAGCCAAACAAATGAAAGACTTGTATGAGAAAAATGTTAAAGCCTGAAAAAAGAAATTGAAGAAGGTATCAGAAGAAGGAAAGATCTCCATGCTCATGGATCTGTAGGATTAATACAGTAAAAATGACCATCCTACCAAAAGCAATGTATAGATTCAATGCAATCCCCATCAAAATTCCAACAAAATTCTTCACAGATCTTGAGCAGATAATTCTCAACTTCATATGGGAACACAAAATGCTCAGGGTATCTAAAACAATTCTGTACAATAAAAGAACTTCTGGCAGTATCACCAACCCTGATTTCAAGTTGAACTACCGAGGTATAGTAATAAAAACAGCATAGTATTGGCACAAACACATACATATTGATGAATAGAATCTAATTGAAGACCAGCCATAAATCCATACACCTATGGACACCTGACTTTTTTTTTATAAAGAGGCCAGAAATACATACTGAAAAAAAGAAAGCATCTTCAACAAATGGTGCTGGTCAAACTGGATGCCTTGTATGTAAAAGAATCCAAATAGATCTATACTCATCACTGCACAAAACTCAACTCCAAATGGATCAAAGACTTCAACATAAATCTAGATGCACTGAACCTGATAGAAAAGAAAACGGAGAATAGCCTTGAACTCATTGGCACTTTCTGAAGAGAACACTGTTAGCACAGGCACTAAGATCAACAATTAGTTAATTGGATCTCATAAAACTGAGAAGCTTCTCCATGGAAAAGACACTGTCATTCAGAAAAAGTGGCACCCTGTAGATGGGAAAAGATTTTTTTTTTTTACCAACTATACATCCAATAGAGGGCTAATATGAAAAATATATAAAGAACTAGAAAACTTAGATATCAAGAAAATAAATAACCCAATTTAAAAATGGGGTACAGATCTAAACAGAGCATTCTCAATAGAGGAAACTCAAATGGCTGAGAAACACAAAGAAGTGTCCATCATCCTTGGCCATCAGGGAAATGCAAATCAAAACTATTTTGAGATTTCATTTTCACCTATCACAATGGCTAAATTGATAGCTCATGCTAGAGAGGATGTGGAATAAAGGGAACACTCTTCCATTGCTGGTGGGAGTACAAACTTGTACAGCCACCATAGAAATCAGAGTGGCTGTTTTTCAGGAAGATGGGAATCAATCTACCTCAAGATACAGCTACACCATTGTTAGGCATATGCCCAAAGGACGCTTCATCCTACCAGAGACATTTGCTTAACCATGCCCATACTCATAACACCCAGAAATTGGAAACAATAAAGATGCTTCAACAGATGAGTGGATAAAGAAAATGTGATACATTTACACAATGGAATATTACTCAATTGTTTAAAAAAATCCAATCTTGAAATTTGCAGATAAATGGATAACTAGAAAAAAAAATCATCCTGAGCGAGGTATCCCAGACCCAGAAAGACAAATATGGTATGCATTTGCTTATATGTGGATATTAGCTTTTAAGTCAATGTTATTTAAGCTACAATCCATAGACTCACAGAGGTTAGGTATGGGGTAAGGGACTGGGGGTGGGAGCACAGACTAATAAGGAAAGAGAAATAAAATAGATAGTTATGCATGCATGGGGGGGACTGGAATGGGGAGGATCAAGTAGGGATCGGGAGGGTAGTGGGGGATGAGGGAGAAAATATGGGAAAAGACAGCTAAAATCAAGGGCCAGTTGAGGAGTTTTAGGGGAGTCTACTATAGTAATCTAATGAAATCACCAAATAATGGATGGGACAGAGTCACAACTGGGCATCTCTTGTCACCACATGAAGCTTCCAGTACTGGGACTGGGTTATATCTAATTGAGTTGTTGGCCAAAAGGGTCCCATGGGAACCCCCAAATAACCCAGGCTGTTGCCAATACAAAAGGTTGCTCTTTGCAAAGTGACAACAGGCCTCATAGTTGAAGAAAACACCTACACAACTCATTGAACTTGGAGTTGTTGAGCTGGTGCCTCCGTAGAGCCTTCACCCCTACATTCCGATGTCTTTGGTACAGTCGTACTCTAAAAAGACAAACGCTAGCACCAATCCAGCCACAAACCCTGTACTACAATGGGGTACTGCCTGCAAGACATGCTGGGCAGTGGTAGCATAAAGCTCGTGGGAGTAATCAAACAATACCTGATTTGATTTAAGATGGAACCCATATCTGACACTGCTTGGGTGACAATCTGAGACTAGATAGCCCAGGGACCTAGGGTAAAACCAAATACTACTGTTCTAAAACAAACAAACAAACAAACAAAACAAGTATAGGAATAAAATGACTCCTAATGATATTCTGTTATACTCATAGATCAGTACCTTGTTCAGTCATCATCAGAGAAGCTTCTTCTTGCAGCAAATGGGAACAAATACAGAGACCCACAGCCAGAATCATGTTGAGAATGAGAGACCTTGGCACATTCAGCCCTAAATAGAATGTCTTCATCAAATCCCTCCCCTCAGGACTCAGGGAACCCTTGGGAAGAGGAGGCAGAAGCGTAAGAGCCAGAGGGGCTGGAGGACGCCGAGGAACCAAGGCCCTCTAAACCAACAAGGCTGATGCACATATAAATTCAGAGATTGAGGCACATGCACAGGACCTGCACAGGGCTGCATCAGACGGAGTCCTAGAGCTTGAAGGAAAAGTGGATACATGTTACCACCACTACCCCAGAAGCATTCTCCAATTGATCACCACTTGCAAATGAAAATTCAGTTTTCTCTTAGAGAGCCTCACTGGGGGAACTAACTACTCTTAAGACTAGGCTGCAAGCCCTGAAAATGAACTCAACACATATTTGGAGGTTCCTTATTTCATAATGTCGTGTCAGGGCTCTCTTTCTTTTTAAAATTGCATCTTATTTTTCATTTTCATTTTATTTTATTTAATATATATGTATATATTTTTCTTCTCTCTTTTTATCTTACAGGTCCTTTGCATATATATTATGGCTTCTGGCTTAATGTTTTTATGATGTGCTTAAGTGTGTGAAAGAGTGGGTCTCTACAGTTACATGTTTTTTGTGCCTTTTGTGGGGGGCTCCTTTCCTTGTTTGTTTATGTTGTCCTGTTATGATGTGTTTATATAATGATTATTATCCTTTAGAAGTCTATTTGTTTTCTAATGAAAGACAGAAAGGGTGTGGATCTGGATGGAAGAGGAGGTGGGGAGGAACTGGGAGGAGTAGAGGGGTGGGGAAACCATAATCAAGATATATGATGTGAGAAAAATATACATTTTCAATGAAAGGAACCCCCCATACACAAACAAACTAGGGGGGCTGGTGAGATGGCTCAGTAAGTAAAGGTGCTTGACAACCTAAGTTTGATGCCCAGGACCCATATGGTAGAGAGAGAGAGAAAACCCATTTCTGCAGGGTGACCCCTGACCTCCACTCACATGCCATGGCATGCTCATGTACATGTACATCTCTCTCTCTCTCTGTCTCTCTCTCTCTCTGTCTCTGTCTCTCTGTCTCTGTCTCTCTCTCTCTCTCTCACACACACACACACACACATACACACACACTCTCCCTCTCATACACACACTTTCTCTCACACTCTCTCTGTGACACACACTCTCTCTCTCCTTCTCACATACATGCATCCCCTCTCTCACACACACTTTCTCTCCCTCATACACATACACTCTCACACTCTCTTTCTCACACACACCCTCTCTCTCTTATACACACATGCACACTCTCACACATACATATACACTCTCACAATCTCTCTCACACACACTCTCACACACTCTCTCACACACAATCTCTCACACACACATTGTCTCACACACACTCTCTCACATACACACACACTCTCTCTCCTCACATACACGCATCCCTTCTCTCACACACACTTTCTCCCTCACACACATATACTCTCTCACTTTCTCTCTCACACACACACACGCTCTCACACACACATGCACACTTTTACACACACATATATTCTCTCACACTCTCTCACACTCTTTCTCACATACACACACACCCCTCTCTCTCACATACACGCATCCCCTCTCTCACACACACTTTCTCTGTCCCTCACACACATACACTCTCTCACACTCTTTCTCACACACACTTTTTCTCAATCTCACATACACACACTGTCTCACACACACATCCTCTCTCTCACACACACACACATATGCACACTCTCTGACACACACATATACTCTCTCACACTCTCTCACATACACACTCTCTCACATACACACCCCCCTCACATACATACAGCCTCATACACACACATACACACACACACACTCTCACACACACACACACTTATTCACTCTCTCTCTTTCTCACACACACACTCTCACATGCACTCTCTCACACACACAGTCTCTCTCACAAACACACACACACACATGCAATAAAATATATGTCATAAAAACATTTTAAAAGTAGGATCTCTATCATATAAGGCCTATAATACAGTCAGGTAAACTTAATCCTTAGTTAATTTAATTATTTCCCCTTTTCTTACACATGATATTTTAACCTCTCATCTTCATTATTGTGTCCCAACCACATCACTACCATGAACATCTTAAGTTCTTTTTTTGTTTGTTTGTTTGTTTGTTTGTTTGTTTTTTGTTTTTCGAGACAGGGTTTCTCTGTGTAGCTTTGCGCCTTTCCTGGATCTCACTTGGTAGCCCAGGCTGGCCTCGAACTCACAGAGATCCGCCTGGCTCTGCCTCCCGAGTGCTGGGATTAAAGGCGTGTGCCACCACAGCCCGGCCACATCTTAAGTTCTTACTGACCTTTACCTTGCTTTTTTTTTTTTTTTTAACTTTTTCGGTGTGTATGTGTATGTATGTGTGTGTACATGCATGTCCACACCTGTGTGGGCATATATGCTTGTAGAAGGCCCAAAGCATCATGATGCTGGGGTCTTCCTCAATCTCTCTTCACTCTATTCACTGAGGCAAGGAATTAAACCCAGAGCTGGCCAATGAGTCTAGAGTCTAGCCAGTCACTTCCCTCCAGGGATGCCCCTGTCTCTGCTTTCTAAGAGTTGGGAGTAGAGGAAGGCTGCCAGTCCCAGTTGGCATTTACATGGCTTCTGGGGATCCAAATCCCAGTACATGTCCTTGCAGCTTGCATGGCAAGTGTATTCATTGCTCAAGCATTTCCCTAGCCCTACCTTGCTTTTCTTCTAAGCTCTGTACCGAACATATACATCAAAGACTAAAAATAAAAGTCACAGGTTTTTCCCACTCAACAACAACAACAACAAACAACCATCATATGAAACTTCACTGATATAAATGCTTACTTGAAATGGCTGGTTTAGAACTTGATATCTCTCCAACAAAGATCAACTCATCATCATCATCTTTATTTTGAACTTCTACTTTCTGCTGCCATGGTTCCAACTCTTCTTCTTCACATTCCATGAAAAGTTCTGCCATTTTTGAATTATCTAATTTCCAAAAGGAGAGAAACAACCCTTATTTTCAAAAGGAAAAATACTTTTTTGTAATAGGAAGTATGCTAATTAAAGATAAACTTTAATAATCCTAAAGGAAACTACTGAATAACTGAATAACTACATAACATATCACAGCAAGAATAAATTGAGAAAACAGTCTGCAATATCTAAACTAGGAGCTCAGTGTAGTGGTGTAGGCCTGCCACTCTACCTAACATTCATTCAGAAGGTTGTAGTTAACAGGATAGCATTTTTTGAGGCCAGCCTGCTCTACACAATGAAGCCCTGTCGCAAAACAAATCTAGTAAAAAATGGCTAAGTAGCTAGAAGACTGGGGACAGCAGTTGAGTTACAGTGGCCAAAATTTTCTTTTGGAGATTTTTGCTTTACATGTATAGATGTTTTGTTTGCATGTATGTCTGTGCACCACATGCATGTGATACCTGCAAAAGCTAGAAGAGGTGAGATCATCTGGAACTGGAGTTTTTTGGCAGCCATGTGGGGTCTGGGAAACAAAGTGGGGTCTTTTGGAAGAACAACCAGTGCTCTTAACTGATAAGCTATTTCTCTGGCCCCAGGTGGCCAAAAATTTAAGATCAAATCCAATCAAACTAAGTTCATGTTACATGACTAGGATATGATTATACATACAAAAAGGATATATAATCATTACCTGAAACAATAACCTACCACTTATATTTTAAAAAGGTGTATAAACCAAGAATAAGAGGCAATTAGATTGGAAGAAGGAAAATACTGCATCAGATTCAGAGATATTAGGGTACAGAACAAAGAAAAATGAGATACTAGGATGAAAACAGGGAAAATGGAGAAGTTTATTCTATTCCAGGGTAGAGTAGACATTTCTCATCTCAAGAAATTAAACAAAGGATGTACTGCAAATACTACCAGTTCTGCATAATCACACAGCTCATAACAAACATTTTAGTGCCTCACTCCTTTGGGGTTATTGTTTTGTTTCTGTGATAGGGATTTTCTATGTAATTTGGGCTGTCCTGTCCTGGAAGTCATTATGGAGCCTCAGGCTGGCCCCAAACTCACAATTGTCCTGCCTCAGCCTGAGTGGCAGGATTATAAGTGTGTGCTGTCATGCCAGCTAAGTGCCACATTCTTTTTTTTTTTTTTCCAGAGCTGAGGACTGAACCCAGGGCCTTGTGCTTGCTAGGCAAGCGCTCGACCACTGAGCTAATTCCCCAACCCCGCCACATTCTTAAAATATGGAGATGAGCTAGGCATGGTGGTATACACCTTTAGTCCCAGCACTCAGGAGGCAGGGGCAGGTGGATCTTTTTGAGTTCAAGGCAAATCTGGTCTACACAGTGCGTTCCAGGCTAGTCAAGGACCTGTCTCAAAACAAAAACAACAACAACAACAACAACAACAACAACAACAACAAAAAACAAAACCAAAATGTCTGGAGAGACGGCTCAGCAGTTAAGAGCACTTGCTGCTCTTGCAAGAGGACCTGGGTTCGTATCTCACCGTTGACATTGGGGCTCATAACTACTTGTACCTCCAGTTTCAGGAGATTTGAACCCCTCTTTTGATCTCTGAGAGCACAAGGCAAGTACACGGTGCCCATACATAGATGCAGGCAAAACACGCACGAAGTAAAATAAATAAATAAATCTTTAAAAATCTATTAAGAAAAAAATAACAAAAGTGGATATGGATAACTAATAAGCACCAAAAATTTTAGGAAAGCTTCTAATGTGAAAGACCAAAGCAATAAAACCAACTAAAAGACTGTAAACAAAACAGATAATACAGAGGAGGAGAAAATACTAAAGACTATATGATGAGAATCTTCTAGAGATTTGACAAAATTTAATAAATAGGGGCTGGAAAGGTGGCTCAGCAGGTAAAGGTGCCTACTGCCCCAGGCTGATGACCTGAATTCAATTCCCTGATCCCATGTAAAAAAGTGGAAGGTAGAAGAACTCACAAAAGGTATCCTCTGACCTCCACATGTGTGCTATGACATGTGCACACACAGAATATACACACACCAATAACAATAAAATGAAATTTAAGCATAGAAACAATAACATTCAGAAAATGATTAAAAATAAACCAGGTGACATTAACTAAATGTATCCTAAAAGTAAAAGTTGAGTATATGTGGAATTGAAACACACACACACACACACACACACACACACACACACACACACACACAATAAAATAATGCCTCAGCCTCCCAAATGCTAGAGTTACAGGCATATGCCCCCATGCTCAGCTAGAAACAGAAATACAATTTTTAAATGTACAAAGTCATCTAATGAAAACTCCAGAAAAAAAAAACGAATAGAGAAAAAGGCCAGGGATGTCTCTCGGCTGATAGAGTACTTGTTCAGTATGTACAAAACCCTGGATTCAATTCCTAGCACCATATAAACCAAGCACACATCTGCAACAATCTCAGTATTGTAGAGATGAGACAGAAAAATCAGCAGTTTAAGATCATCCTCAGTGTTTCCTGAACATTTTTTCCTGAACAAAAACGTCTATGCACCCAGACAAGGTGTCCACTCACTCCAGACAGGGAACCAATGGAACGCAAGTGTAATTTGGTGAACCAATGAAGTTTTTTTTAAATTAGCATACAAAATATTAGATAGAAGTACTACTACGTTTTTTCAAACAATGTGTATTTAAGTAGACTCTCACCCCTCCCAATTTTCCCAATTACCCTGCTACCCCTGCCCAGCCTCCCCCCCATTTTCCTCTTACGTTTTATACATCCTTTTGTACACTGTCCTCTCCCCAGCTCCTTCCTCATCCCTATTTAACCCTCTCAGTCTCCTTTATAGATAGCCTTGGCTGGCCTAGCAGTGGCTATGTAGATCAGGCTGGTCTTGAACTCAATCCAACTTCCTCTGCCTCTGCCTATGGAGCAGTGGGATCAAAGGCACATGTATCTGGCCTCTAGATTTTTTTTAAATTGGGGGTTATTTACAAGCTCATGAGCAACTTATGGAGGGTGGCTTCATTACTGAAGAAAAAGTCTCTGCACCGGGGCTGGAGAGATGGCTCAGAGGTTAAGAGCACTGACTGCCCTTCCAGAGGTCCTGAGTTCAATTCCTAGCAACCACATGGTGGCTCACAACCACCTGTAATGAGATCTGGTGCCCTCTTCTGGCCTGCAAGGACACATGTAGGCAGAATACTGTATATATAATAAGTAAATAAATCTTAAAAAAAAAGTCTCTGCACCTAGCAAGTAGTCTCTTGAGCCCCTCCCCCCATGCAAAAGCTCTCTGTCGACAGGCATGAACCCTTCCCCCAGAAACAACTGCCTGTAAGTCTTGAAGAGGGTTGGGGCCCCTGAACCTGTTCCCCTATTAATTGTTTACGAATCTTGGCCAGATCTATGGCCTCTGAAGCTCATTCCCCTAGTAATTATTGTCTAGAAAACCATCAAGCCCTCTTCTTGCCAACCTCAACTGTGCAACTGGTAACAGTCTATAATTCCTTGGGGAGGGGCAGGCCTCAGGAGCCCTCCTCTTAGCAATTGTTAACTGAGCCGCTCCCTTGCCAACTTTTTTGTTTTACACTTACTTGTGAGGGCATCACTCAGTAGGTTGATTCTCTCCCTCCTTCCACCATGTGGGTCCCAGGGACTGAACTCAGGTCATCAGGCTTGGTCCCACTGAGCCATCTCACATTCTCAATCCCATCAATATTTAATTGCCTATAAATCCTTGGGGGAGGAAGAGGCCTTATCAACTCCTCTCCCCGGCATCTTTCTGCCTATAAAACTTTGGGGAAGGATGTGGCCTCACAAGCCCCCTTCTTTAGTAACTGTTAACTGTCTATAAATCCTGTGGGTCATAAGCCCCTTTCCCATTCTGTGAAGAAAAGTTAATGGATCCAATTTTGTGGAGGTCTCCTTCAGGAAATCATAGCTGCTGACAGTTCAAGAAGGTGAGGGCTATGTCATTCCCAGAGAAGAGTGTTCCCTAACACTTGGCTAACTGTGAGGAAAGTTACAGTATAGCCTGCAATACATGAGACCCTAGTTTAAAAAAAAAGGGGCATGCAAGATGGCTCAGTAGATGAGGATGCCTACCACCAAGCCTGACCACCTGAATTTGAGTACCAGTACCCCACATAGCAGGAGAGAAATGACTGACAAATTGTCCTCTCACCTCCTTATATGCTACAGGCCTGCACACACACACACACACACACACACACACACACACACACACACACATGAGAGGAAATGGAGGTCAACCAAAGGAAAGCGCTCAGTGGATACAGTACTTACTGTATAAGCATATGGATCAAAGTTCAGATTCCAGAGCCCACAAAAAAGCTGGGCAGATGACCTGGACAGATGGTTGTCAGTTACTGAATCCCCATGGGAGACCTTACCCTTTTGGAAGAGTGGCTAGTGGGGGAGGTGGAGGAGGTAACAGGAGGAGGGGTGGGGGGAACTGTGGTTGGTATGTAAAATGAAATTAAAATAAATAAATAAATAAATAAATAAATAAATAAATAAATAAATAAATAAATTTTTAAAAATTTTTTTCAGCTGGGAGGTGGTGGCACATGCCTTTAATCCCAGCACTCCTGAGGCAGAAGCAGGTGGCTACATAGTGAGTTTCAGGACAGCCAGGACTATATAGAGAAACCCTGCCTCCTAAATTTATTTATTTATCCGCTTATTTATTTATTCATTCATTCATTCTGGGATAGGGTTTCTCTGTGTAGCAGCTCTGGCTTTCCTGGCGCACTACAGAGCAGGCTGGCCTCAAATTCAGAAATCTGCCTGCCTCTGCCTTCAAAGTGCTGAGATTAAAAGCATGCATCACCACCGCCTGGCTAAACTATTTATTTATTTTTATTATAATTACATCATTTCTCTCTTCCTTTTTCTCCCTCCAAACCCTCCTATATATCCTTCCTTGCGCTTTCAAATTCATGGCCTCTTTTTCATTATTTTTTTTTATATATAGATATGTATACAAACACACACACACACACACACACACACACACACACACACACACACACACATATATATATATTTCTAAATACCTGCTTAGCCTTTATAATGTTACTTATATGTATGTTTTCAGGAGTGATCATTTGCTACTGAAGAATCAAGGCATCTATCATATGATCAAGCTCTCCCACTACTTGGCATATGCCCACAGGACTTGACGGTCTTCTCCAGATACTTGCCCCCAACTCTATTTAATTGAATATTTCTATATCAATAGTGTAAAGATATATCCTTGAATATATTATTTCACATATTATAATTGGAAAAATATGTAATAACATAGATATATCTTATTTAGGAATCATTTTGAAAATTGTGATGATGTATACCAAACCTAAAAAATATAAGTTATCTTTGGGGATGAGTAGTTAACATTTCATTTCTACCTTACATTTGTGTGTGTAGTGTGTGATGTATGTGCACCTGTGTGTGTCCATGAGAACCAGAGGAAGATCTCAGGTGTCTTGCTCTGTCACTCTCCATCTTATTCCTTGAGACAGGATTTCTCACTGAATGTGGAGCTAGGCTGGCTGCCACTTAGCTCCAATAATCCACCTCTCCCTGGCCCCCTATACCCAGTGCTAGGATTGCAGATGCCAACCCAGCCACACCTAGATTTTTCACCTGGGTTCTGAGGATTTGAACCAAGACTCTCATGCTAGTACAACAGCACTTTTACCCAAGGAGCCATCACCTTAGCCCATTTATTTACACTGTTATTGTAGATCACTCACTTTTTACTATATGGGTTACTTTAATCAATCTAAGTAAATCTAAGTAAACATGAAATGCCTCTCATCAATCCTATTAAAGAAAGATTATCAATATAAACACCATTCGTGGTCTGTCGAGAAGGCTCAGCCAGCAAAAGGCATTTGCTATCAAGCCTGATGACATGTTTGATTCCCAAGACCCATGTTGTGGAAGGAAAGACCGTCCCCAAGCTGTGCTCTGACTGCCGTGTTTGCAGGCACACACAAAAAACATGTAATTTTAAGAAGCCATATATACTAGTATCAATTGCAGAAACTATTTTTTGTTGCTGTTGTTGCTGAAAATAGTTGTCTTTATCCATCAAATTGAAGAACCAACTAAAAACAAGCACATGGGGGGCTGAAGGTGGTTAAGAGCACTGGCCACTCTTCCAGAGGACCCAGATTCAATTCCCACCACGCACATGGCAGTTCACAACTGTCTGTAACTCCAGTTCCAGGGGATCTGGCATCCTTGTGCAGGCAAAACCCCAATGTACGTAAAAAAATTTAAAAATCTTAAAAAAAAAGAAAACAAAAAAAGCACATGATGCCAATCAATTTTTTTTAGTTCAAAATAATACTAAATACTAAAACCACGAAACTTGACTCTGAAATCTTTGGTCTAATTTTAATCTTGAGCAAACTTATCCTGACAAGGTAGCAAGTTAGGACTTAGAAAATAAAGGTGCTTAGAAAATCAGCTGCAGCCGGGCGGTGGTGGCGCACGCCTTTAATCCCAGCACTCGGGAGGCAGAGCCAGGCGGATCTCTGTGAGTTCGAGGCCAGCCTGGTCTCCAAAGCGAGTTCCAGGAAAGGCGCAAAACTACACAGAGAAACCCTGTCTCGAAAAAAAAAAAAAAAAAAAAAAAAACACAAAAACAAAAAACAAAACAAAAACAAAAAAAAAAAAAAAAAAAGAAAAGAAAATCAGCTGCTGAGACTGCTCACGATAAAGGTAAGTGCTGCTGTCTGAAAACCTTAGTTTGAGAAAGGACCAACTTCTCGGCAAGTTGTCCTCTGATCACTGCATGCATGATGTGCCATGCATACATCCATGCATACACACACACACACACACACACACACACACACACACACACATTCACACCTGCACACACAAATACACAATGCATAACAAAAAATTAAAATAAAAATACATAGTACTAGGGGCTGGGGAGATGGCTCAGTGGGTACGAGTACTTTCTATGCAAACACAAAGACTTAACTCTGAAGCCTTAGTACCATGTAAAAAAACTAGCCATGGCTGCTCACAGCTGTAACCCCACCCCAAATAGGGACTACTAAATTAAATGTACACATCATCTAATCTATAGTAATATATAGTTATAACTCACTTTCCAAAATTGGTTTACTCCTGAGTGAATGTAAATTTAGCAAATAAACTGATAAATATTTTAAGCAATTACTTCTTGAAGAAATAGGATGAATTATAGAATTAGAAATAAAAATTAAAAGGCTACATAAAAACGGGTAATTATCCAGCCATGTTTTAGTAAATCTGAATTTCAATATAAGTGACATCTTTAACTATGACTTATTCTTCACAATTTAAAAATAAATGTTATTATTACTATAAGAAAACACATATAAATGTTTTGCTCATATATATTTTCATCATTTTTTAGCTGAAAAGTAACAGAAAATTACCTAAAGTTCTTCATAGATTAATTTACTACCAAATCCCCATTACCTTCTATACTCTAGGGGAAAATACAGAATAAAACATGGTCCTATTCTTCAGAAATTTACAATCTAAGTATTTGGGCTTCGATTTTTATGGTGTTGGTGGTCAAATTTAAAGCTTTACATGTGATAAGTTGGTGCTTTTCCATAAGCAACATCCTGCAGCCCCATCTGCACCTTTTCAAACAAATGTTACATTAAAATGATCAAAACTTTGAATAGCTTCATTAAAAAAGAATTTCAGTTTAAGTCATATCCTGAATTTTCATACCATATACTCTACAAATTTTCTCTAAAAATTAAAAAAAAAAATCTTAGTTATAGCTAGATGTGGTGGCATTTCAACTGTAATCCCAGAATTTGAGAAAGTAAAAATCATGAGTTCGAGACTGGGATAGGCTATGTATAGGAAGTGAATGCTATTCTGAGCTACATAGTGAAACCCTGGCTTGAAAACTCAAGAGCTAGATATGTAGCTCAGTGACAGGGCATTTGCTTAGCACGCAGTAGGGCCTGGGTTTGATTCTTTGGATTGAGAGAGGAAAACAGATTGTCTCAGCTCCTAAAATGCATTAGCTGTGTTAGCCAGATGGCTCAGTGAGCAAAGACACTTGCCACTGAACCTGGTTACCTAAGTTCAATCCCTGGAGCCCCACATAATGGAAGGAGAAAACCAACTACACAAGCTGTACTTTGACCTCCACATGCATACTCGCCTTTGTTTATAGTTTCGTTCCTTTCTCTCCTCTTCTCTTCCCCTCTCCTTCCCTTTCGTACTGTCTCTTTCTCCCTTTGAGACAGGGTCTTGTTATGTAACGCTGGTTGGCTCGAACTTGTAACGTACACCAGGCCAGCCTTTAACTTGCAGTGATTCTCCTGCTTTTGCCTCCCAATTGCCAGGATCACAGGTGTGCAACACCATGCCTGGATATGTTTCATTTTTATAAGTACAAAAAAGAATACCATGTCTAATTTTTTTTAAATCAAATAGCTGTTTCTGCAACTCTTTCACCTTTATGTAAATTATTTGTGAATTAACTTAAAACATATAAAAAAATTAAAGTGGCCCATTGGACCCAGATGGTAGTGATGACAATTTTTCCCAATAAAAATAATAGAAATACCCTTTAATATAAAACTGATTTGTAGAGAATGAATTTTAAAAGTCTAGATGGGGGCTGGAGAGATGGCTCAGAGGTTAAGAGCATTGACTGCTCTTCCAGAGGTCCTGAGTTCAATTCCCAGCAACCACATGGTGGCTCACAACCATCTGTTATGAGATATGGTGCCCTCTTCTGGCCTGCAGGGATACATGCTGTATATGTAATAAATAAATAAATCTTTAAAAAAAAAAGTCTAGATGTACATTTTTATTCAAGTCACTGAGTAAATCAAGTCTTCCTAAACTGTTACTTACAACAATCTAACTAAAAACCAATTATTTTTCAAATTGTGTGTGTGTGTGTGTGTGTGTATGTGTGTGCATATGCCGTAGCACGTGTGCAAGTCAGAAGACAACCTGAAGAAGTTGGTTCTCTCCTTCTACCATGTGGATCCCTGGGACTGAACTCAAATTGTCAGGATTGGTGGTAGCTGATAAACCATCTTGCTGGCTCCAGAAAAACAATTAATTTAAAGTCCTCTCTAAAGCATGAAGAAACAGGAAAGAATTAGTACATACAAAGTGATCCCTAGTACTCCCCCAAAATTCTGTGTGGTTCTAATTGTTCTCCTAGAAAAATAAGCAGAAGAAAAGGCATAGAATTCTATACCTCTTTCCCTTTCCTTAATAAAAAGGCAATGCCAAGTGGTAAAATACTTGGCTGAAAAGGCCAGTCTACACTGAAAAATGTAACAACTGGAGGAAAGAAGTTGAATAGGAAAAGGTGAGGTTTGGAACTCTTCATCAACAGGACTTTTTTAATACTAGTCTTCAATTTTCAACATACTTGGATGCAGTTATTATTCAAATGCTAAAATGTACAAAAATATAAAGTCTACAAAATGTAGGGGCCGGGCAGTGGCGCACGCCTTTAATCCCAGCACTCCTGGGAGGCAGAGCCAGGAGGATCTCTGTGAGTTCGAGGCCAGCCTGGTCTACAGAGTGGGATCCAGAACAGTCACCAAAACTACACAGAGAAACCCTGTCTCAAAACAACAACAACAACAAAAAAAATGTAGACAGGGGCTGGGCGTGGTTGTTCATGCTCTTAATCCCAGCACATAGGAGGCAGAGAGGTAGGTGGATCTCTGTGAGTATCAGCCTGGTCTACAGAGGGAGTTCCAGGACAGCCAGGGCTGTTACACAAAGAAACCCTGTCTTGAAACAACAAAACAAACAAACAAAAACCAAAAAAAAAAAGAAAAGAAAAGAAAAAAGAAAAAAATGTAGAGAACTTAGGTGACTCTCTTATCTTTCTCTAGCACTTTGAGATGCCCATAAATAAAAAGTGAGGTATTATTTAATGAGTTGAACGTTAGGTGAAAGTCAGAAGGCACTGGTTCAAGAACTGGTTCTAAGGGGACAGGCCTGATGGCTCTTACTTGTAATCACTGTTTTAGGGAGGCTGAGCCAACAGGATCAAGAGTTCTGGATTGCTGGGCGGTGGTGGCACACGCCTTTAATCCCAGCACTTGGGAGGCAGAGCCAGGCGGATCTCTGTGAGTTCGAGGCCAGCCTGGGCTACCAAGTGAGTTCTAGGAAAAGGCGCAAAGCTACACAGAGAAACCCTGTCTCGAAACCCCCCCCCCCCAAAAAAAAAAGAGTTCTGGATAGCCTTAGTTACATATCAAGTTCAGCCTGTGCTACATGGAACCCTATCAAATAACAAAAACAAACAAATGAACAAAAAAAAAAAACCCAAAAACGCGAGGGAGGTCAATGAGATGGGCTCTGCAGTTAAGGGGGCTTGCAGCCAAAAAGTGATTATCAGCGATCCACCCTCGGGACCTACACAGTAGGAGAGAACTTAGTACTACCAAGTTGACCTCCAAACTGTGGTGTGCGCACACCTACACACACACACACACACACACACACACACAAAAGAAAGAATATAAATAAATGTAATTTAAAAGAAAAAAACACCACAACTGGTTCTATTTACGGACCACATAACTGCTTGAGGCTATTTCTTCACCTGTAAAACAGGTCTTTAATACTTCATAGCCCTGTAAAAGAGCAACATCAATAAGACATTCAAATGCTATGATAATCGCACTTGCACAAATATTAAAGAAAAATCACACAGATCTAACTGAATTTTATAAGCAAACTAGCGCCTTCATAGATTCGGTATTTTTTTTTTTTACATAAGATGGCTTAAATTTATACTGTAATTCTCAAAGCAAGGCACCTCACAAATACCTAGGAGATTTTCGTAGTTTAAAACTGTTTTTAGGTATCAAATACAGTTTTAGAGACACTAAAACTCATAACCCAAACCCCAAAACAAAACCAACAAATCCAACCCCCAAAATCCCAAAATCCAACCAACAAAACCAACAATTCAAGCTCATAGATTTAAAAGAAAAATTAGCAAATCTTCCAAACAAAGAGAGATCTTTGGATAATCTCCCACATTTGGAAGAAACTGGTTCCCTTGACACTGAGACTTCTTCCTGAAAAGAATTCAAACTTGAGGTGCATTGAGAGGGACTCCCATGTCTGCAGCAGGTTTTTCTCCTCCGATGAGATGCTTGCCCCATCGCTAATAAAACCCTGCACTGCTCACTGATGGAAAATCGTGCATCTAAGCCCACATCTGTCCCCTCAGGGCTTTTATCCTCTAGAGTCTAGACAATAACTAAATAGAGCAAGATTTCTGTGACAGAGGAGGGCAGCCCCTTTGGGAAGAATAAGGGTACCAGCACAGAAAAACTACCGAGGGTCCTGGGAAAAGGGTTGGGCAGAACCAAGGGCCTCAGGAACCTGAGGCTGGAAAGTTCAGATTGGCCCACCAGCTTTTCCCAGGGCTGCAGAGACCAGCGGATGGGAGGATCTCGTCGCTATCCAATGTACAAAAAAGCAGACTGAGAGGGA
The DNA here is from genome assembly GCF_949786415.1 of Peromyscus eremicus. Lineage (NCBI taxonomy): Eukaryota > Metazoa > Chordata > Mammalia > Rodentia > Cricetidae > Peromyscus > Peromyscus eremicus. The sequence goes on from NC_081439.1 coordinate 109,506,177, forward strand.
TCTCAAGAAAGCAAAGCCAGAAAGGTACAGACGCCACCCAGCCTCCCGGGCCATGGTAGACCTCGGCCCATGCGGCCCGGCCCGCGAGGGGCGCACGCACATTTCAGGCCTTGGAGGTGGCCGTTGGCGGGCACTGCGACCAGCCCCAGCTCCGCGTTGCCCCGACCTTTCCCCAAACCCTCCCCTCCCGGGGCCGACACAAGATGGTAGGCCACTGGCCATCGCGCCGCCGGGTCCCCGATCTCCGGGGGCCATGGAAACCCCAGCAGCGTGCCAGGGCCGCTGCCCTGGCCTCAGAGGTGGGGAGGTGCGGAGAGGCTTACCCACAACGCTGCAGGACGTCGGGAGCTCAGAGAAGGAGGAGGAGCGGGAGCAGGCGGAGGAAGAGAAGGAGGAGGAGGAGCAGAAGGAGGAGGAAGAGGAGGGGAGGAGCGGGGGTGGCGGGGAGAGGGGATAAGAGGAGGGGAGGAGGCCGAGGCGGAGGAAGAGCGGAAAGGGAGGAGCGCGGAAACACTGGGTGACTGCCGCTCAGATGGTGGCGGCCACAGCCACCATGGCTGCCAGTGCCAAAGGAGCTACTCTGAGTAAACCCAGACTATAACAATGCGCACTGCCTGATGGGTAGATCGCGACGCCTAACGTGTACATCCGGGCACGTTTTTGACAATGGTGGGTGCTAAACATGTGCGTCGCCACAAGCAGCCTCGAAGGCTCTGGCGCTAGACAGGGGTACCCGCCTTGGGAAAACCGAAGGGAGCGGCGGGAACACTGAGCCCCTAATTTGGGCTGCATACTGTATCTGAACACACGCAAATAGAAATTCTGAGATCTCCCTGTGAATAAACATTTGTAAAGATACTGGACTTGATACACTTTCCACGTTTTAACAGAAAAGAAACATTAAATCGACTTAAGTCATTGACTGATGGCATCTACCACGTTTGTGTCTTTCAGGTTTTAACAGAAAACAGAAATTAAGTTGATTTATTTAAGTCATTGACTGATGGCATCCACCACATTTGTTTTAAACACAATTTTGTTTTCCTTTGTCACTCTTGTCCTATAGAGTCCTATAGTTATATAAAGTTCCTTTTAATTTTTGTTTTTGTTTCCGTCGGGGTTTCTTTGTGTAGCCATGCTGTTTGGCTGCCCTGGAACTCACTTTGTAGACTGGGCTGGCCTCGAATACAGAGATCCACCTGCCTCTGCCTCTGAGTGCTGAGATTAAAAAGCATGTACCCCTACGCCCGGCTTTTTAAATATATACAAGAAAAACACTTGCCAAAATACTGCTTAAGTGATCATTTTCTAAACCTTGTCTTTTAAATTTTAAACAGTATTTCCTATCATTCCTAGCTTCTGTTTTGATGTGGGCAGAAAAAATTAAAAAAGGTAAAATCTGCAACCCAAGCGATTCCGCTCTTGGTACCTCCATCAAGTTAAATAAGAATTTCGGTCCTGAGAGACGGCTCAGTAGGTAAGAGCCATCCCTGGGACCCATAGGGTAGAAGGAGAGAACGGACTTACTCAAGTTGTCCTCTGATCTCCACATGCAACCCGTAGCAGGAACACGAAACACGCACATGCACACAAACGTGCACTACATAGTGAGTTCCCTCTGTAAAACATTTACTTTTTTTTTTTTAAACAAAGACTGCTGCTTGTCTCTAAAAAACTAAAAAAAAAAAAAAAGTCTCAAACATTCAGTTTAGGAAGAGGCAGTTTGTATGATATGTCAATCAGAAGCACAATGTCAAAAAAATTTTAAAGAAAATATTTAGTGCTATAAAATACATACCCAACTCCATTTGTGTGTAGGTAGGATGGCTTAATTTATCCTTACATTTTAGCCAATAAACATTGCCAAGCAACCAAATAGCAAATTCTATGTGGTCTGAAGAGAATGGCTTTCTATCTATAATTTTTAGTGGCAACAGCATAGTTTTTAGATTAAAAACTACTTATGTGGATGAGCATGCAGCAAGCTATTTCCAATGAAGCTTAGCAACATAATCTTTCAGTTGTCATTTTCCACCAAGGTTTGCCTCTTGACTAACAATGAAAGGTCCAGGAACCCTCAGAGGAATTATGTTACAAGACTGTCTTAAGGGAGTAATGAGTACCAGGAGCTACTTGTAAATAATTTCCTTCCCTCAGGCTTCATTCATATCTGCTGCCACTTTTAATTCAGTATTTGCAAAGCCCCTAGAGACTTGGCTTGTAAAATAAACTAGGGTCCATCATTCAACTGCTGGAGTCATTCTACAGAGGAAACCCAGTATGTATTTCTGTATGCTAGTGGAACATACCTGAGTCTCAGTTTGATCAAACAAACCATAAGAAAAATATTTTCAGTACAGTTGGAAGAGTATTTGACTATTGGTTATTCATGCTACTATAATTACAAAAATATTAGTATAATAGTGACATTCCATTTAGAGGTCTTTGAGAACCTTTCATATCTGAACCAACATGATTTGTATTTTCTTCTGTTCTGTAGTTTCTTTTTTAAAATTTATTTATTATGTATACAGTGTTCTGCCTGTATGTATCCCTGCAGGCCAGAAGAGGACATCAGATCTCATTATAGATGGTTGTGAGCCACCATGTGGTTGCTGGGACTCAAGTTCTCTGGAAGAACAGCCAGTGCTCTTAACCTCTGAGCCATCTCTCTAGCCCCAGTTCTGTAGTTTCTTTTATTGCTTCATCTTTAATTTTGATGAAACATGCCACCGCTGTCTGGTGTTCATTGAGTTTTTTATTGAGCTTTTCATCTCTGAGATTTTTGTTTGGATTTCATTTTTCAGAATCTCTTCTCTTTATTGAATTTCTCATCCAACTTGTCAAATTTCTTGTCCAGGTCTTGAATTCAATTGTTTCCTGCATCTACCTGCTCATTTGTGTCTTCTTTGATACTATGATAGCTGATAACTTTTAATTCTAGGCTTTTGAACTTATTAGTTAGCATTTCAATCATTTTGATATATTTGAACTGAAATGTTGAAGCTTTGTAATATTATAATATTAACATTATCTTGGCTTTCATATTTCTTATATTTTTTATGTTATGATTTTTGCATCTATTAGGCTGAGTTTTTCTCTGGTATTGTATGGAGATCCTCCAAGTGATCAGTGTTTTCTTCAGGCCTTAGTCACCACTATTTCTCAGAAGGATAAATGCACATTGTCAACAACAATAACAGTCTAAAAAAGAAAGCACTACCATCTTTTATGTTGAGATTTGATTAGTTTATTCTAGATTTTTGGATCATCGGTTTTCCCTTGGATATTCTAGCAGACAGAACTTAGCAGGAGAAATTATGTGGGGGATGCCATCCTTCCAAATTAAAAAGTATGATAGTTGTAACAGTCTAAATAACTTAAAAAATGAAAGCCTGAGCTAGGCAGTGGTGGCGCACACCTTTGATCTCAGCACCCATTTATTTTAATCTACATTTTGCAGCATGGCTCGTTATCTCATCTCTCCGTACTGCCCAAGCTACTTCTTCCCTGTCTCCTGGTGTCTCTGGCAAGCCTCCATTCTTCTTCCTCTTCCTCTCTCTTCCCGGAAGTTCCACCTATACCTCCTGCTTAGCTATTGGCCATTCAGCTTTTTATTACACTAACCACAGCAATACACCTTCATGCAATGCAGTGTACAAATATCCCACAACACTTAGTAAAGACTAAGTCATCATTGAAAGTTTTTCTTCATTCATTACATTTATAAGATTTCTCTCCATTTTGTATTCTCTGATGTTGAATGAAAAATGTGTTCTGAATTAAGGCTCTTTCATGTACATTACACATCTTCTCACAGTGATATTTGGCAAAGTATGTGTCTTAACTGGGGTTTTTATTTTTGTGAAGAGATAACATGACTATAGCAAATCTTAAAAAGGAAAACATTTAATTGTGGCTGGCTTACGGTTTCAGAGTCCATTATTGTCATGGCAGGAAGCATGGCAGCATGCAGGCAGACATGGTGCTGGAGAAGGAGCTGAGAGTTTTACATCTTGATTCACAGGCAGCAGAAGTGAATGCCACACTAGGCCTAGCTTGAGCATTTGAGACTTCAAAGCTGGCCCCCACAGTGACACACTTCCTCCAACAAAGCCACACCTACTCTAACAAGGCCACACCTCCTAATAATGACACTCTCTATGGGCCAAGCATTCAAACACATGAGTTTATGGGGCTCATTCCTATTTAAACCACCACAATATGAGTTCCAATTCTGTCTAATTCTGGTTAGCTCATTGATTTTCAGTGTAGAGGACACTATGATTACAAAGGCATTGTCCTAATGGTTACATTCCCAATTTTTCTGTCTGATATGAACTATATGGTGCTGAACATTAACTGATTTAGTCAGTGAAGAACTTTCTCATTCTTGTTACCTTTCTCTTCCTTAGTATACTTTGGTTGGATGACAAAGACTGACTAGATGTGGTAGTTTGAATGAGAATGGTCCCCATAAGCTCATATATTTAAATGTTTGGCCCTCAGTTGGTGGAACTGTTTGGGACTTATTAGGAGGTATGTCAGTGGGTATGGGCTTTGAGGAATCAAACAGTTCAAGGAGTTCCCAGTTAGCTCTCTGCATCTCAGGTTTGTGGATAGAGATAGGAGGTCTTCCTACTTACTACTCCAGCATTACTCCTGCCGGCTTGAGGCCATGGTACTGCTGTGACGGTCATTGACTGTGATCCTCTGGAACTGTGAGCACCAATTCAAACATTTTCTTTTAGATGTTATCTTGGCCATGGTGTTTTGTCATAGCAACTGAGAAGTAACTAAGACATCAGATAACTTATCCAGTATATGTATCTGCTATTAATGTTCTTTTATTACTAAAGGCTTTCCTACAACTTTATTTCCAGAGTCTCTTCTTCGGGGTCTCCTATTTGATCTCTGAATAACCACCACATCTCTGGGCCTCTGTCAAACTAGAGTTCTCGGCATCAGTCATTTTGTTTCTCGCTCTTTTTATTCCCTCATATGAGCAACAAGTGCTCTAAAGCACTGAGCCACCTCTCTATCCCTGAGGCAGTAGTGTTTTGTTTGAATTTAAAAGTTTTTTGATACTATAATACAATTACTGCATCATTTTTCCCTCCTCCCCTTTCCTCCCTCCAGCCCCTCTCATGTACTTGCTCTCTCTCAAATTCACAGTCTCTCTTTTTAAAATGTTGTTGTTGAGCCGGGCGGTGGTGGCGCAAGCATTTAATCCCAGCAGAGCCAGGCGGATCTCTGTGAGTTCGAGGCCAGCCTGGGCTACAGAGCAAGTTCCAGGACAGGCATCAAAGCTACAGAGAAACCCTGTCTCGGAAAAACCAAAAAACAAAAACAAAAACAAAAACAAAAAAACCAAATGTTGTTGCTGTTGTTGTTGGTGTGTGTGTGTGTGTGTGTGTGTGTGTGTGTGTGTGTGAACTTTGCTCCCTTAGACCTTTGTTTACTGCCGTGGGAAGATTGCCTCTTCCTGTCAAGGAATGCCTCCTGCTAGAGGTTTCCTTTCCCTGACTTAAGAGTATTCAAGAACATTATGCAAATGGTTCCCATTCAGCCAGGGGTGAGACTTTCTACCCCCTGAGCACAACTGGTGAAAATGATAAGAATTACTCTGCTTATCATTCATTCTCTGTCCCTGCTTTGAACCCTGAGCTATCTTGGAATAAAAGCTTCAGAAAAGTCCGTCCTTTTTGGTGGATAGGAAAATGGAGGAAGCATTAGCAAGAGGAATCACAGGACAAGACAGGAAGCTAGAGCATATGTGGTATAGTCCAGCTTTTCCTTTTACAAACTTCTCTTGTGAGAACTAACCAAAGTAAATGTGATTGATGTCTCTTCTGAGGCCAGAACCTCAGTGATACAAAGACTTCCTACTAGGCTCCACCTCTTCAGTTCCCCTTACTGCTTAGCATTGTTATGGTAAGGGCTAAATTTCAACCGCTTGAGTCCTTGGGTAACAACCAAATCTAAACCACAGGATTAATATTGATGGGCAAAACTTCATGTATTTGCTGGCTACTATTTTATCTTCCTTGGAGGAATATTGAAGTCCTTTTTCCATTAAAAATTTTTATTACATTTTATTTATTTATTTGCTTGTTATTTGTTAACTAATTAATTAATCTGTGTGTGTGTGTGTGTGTGTGTGTGTGTGTGTGTGTGTGTGTGTGTGTGAGAGAGAGAGAGAGAGAGAGAGAGACCCTTGTATGGAGAAGTCAGGGGACAACTTTGGTTTTCTCCTTCTATGTCATGGGTCTTAGGGATTGAATTCAGGTTGTCAGCCTTGGCAGCCAGCACCTTTACCTGCTGATCCACCTTGCTGCCCCCACCCCCCGTTTTTAAAACTAAATTGCCTATATTTTTGACTTGTAGGAGTTCTTTTAATAGTCTTAATCATAATTTCATAATAATAATTTTCAAACATTTTCTCTCATTGTGTGGCCTTATTTTTACTTGTTTGAGGGTATCCTTTGAGGTTCAAGCATTTCTTTTTTATTTTGATGAAGCTCAATTTGTCTCCTTTTTCTTTTTTGCCTCTGATATCAAGTTTAAAGAGCTATGACCTTATACCAGGTCCAAGTAACATATCTATATTTCCTTTTGAGATATTTAATTCTTATATTTAAGTCTTTGGTCTATTTTGTATTGATTTATGTTTGTATTAAGGGGTGTGTTACAAAATCTTTCTTTGTTATGTGGAAATACTATTTTTTTTTCCTCATGGCATCCCATGGGGCATGTGATGCATTCATAAATGGGATATTATTTAACCTGAGAATGGAATGAAGTTCCAGTAAATGGTACAACACAGGTAAGCTTTGAAATCATAGTACTAAAATGAAGAAGCCAGATACAAAAGTCATATGCTATCTGATGTTTAAAAATATCACATATTCAGAATAGTTGTATCCATAGAGACAAGCAGATTAGCGGTTGCCAGGGTGTGGGTGGAGGGTGAATGAGAAGTGATTACTTGGTGAGCAGGAATTGTTCCTATGATAATGAAAGGATTTAAAACTCTAGAGAAGTGATGGATGAAAATATTGCTTGCCACTGAATTGAACACTGTAAAACAGTTCTTTGTATGTTAGTTGAATTTCTTAAAAATAAATATGAACACTAACAGAGCTTAGAGAATTTCTTGTATCTAACAATGTGAATAATTATAAATGTAAATAATTCTATCAAGAAACCATGTAAGTGGTATATTCCTGCTGCCCAGTAGAGGAAAATAGTGAGAATTCAGCTGTGATTGGTATGCCATGAACTGACGAATCTGATTGTTATTAAACCATTTTTAAAAACATCATACTGTTTCTTCTAACACTAAGTAGGTGGTTACTATAGGAATTACATTGGTGGGAATAATAGCATATCCTCCCATCAAAATGACATATGCAAAATGACAGGCTGCATTAGAGCTCGAAACCAAAAAAAAAAAAAATCCCAAAATGGTGTGCGTCAGAAGACTGATAGCTTTCCTGCCAGCCCTCACTTTTCGAGTGTCCTATTCATTCACTGAATGGTGCAGAAATGATGCCTGACAGCCCTAACCTTCAAGAAATCTGTCGTAGAACAAGGAGAAAGAAGTATAAAGCAAACTATGGGTCATAATAAATATGAGAACATTTCACCAGCTAGTCCCCCACAGGAGCTGACACGGCTGAGGATTTGAGCAAATGGCTGTTCCTTCTTCTGAACTAGTTGTCTGGCAGAGGTGACAAACTGGTACTCATTCCTCTGGAAAAGAAATGCTAATCTATCAGATAAGATCATATGCCTCTTCCTCCCTGGGGTCTGTAGCCTCACCACTGAGCTGTGGAATTATACCACTGATTGTGGAATCTCAAAACTTATGCAATCCATGTACTCATTTCATGTTTGGGTCTTTGTTACAAAAAAAAATGGCCATTGGACCCATACTAGTTAGAAACAACTCTATTATAAGTAACAGAAACCTCAAATTCTAATGCCCTAATCAGTAAATGTAGAACTGTATTCAGAAAGTTTTTTATTTGGGGACTCAATGGGGGAATCAAATGAGATTTGCTTTCTGCCTATCCTTTTTAAAAAGTCTGGTTAATTTTACCTTGCCTTTTCTTGTGGCTGGAAGATGGCTGCACACAGCCCTAGGGTCCCTTGTTTCTCTGAATCCATGTAGAAGAGTTAGTTGCTTCTAAAATTCCTTGTGCAAGTTAGGGTTTCTATTGCTGTGATGAAATACCATGACCAAAGCAACCTGGGGAGGAAAGGGTTTGTTTGACTTCTCATCATCACTGTTCATCATTGAAGGAAGTCAGGATAGAAAGTCAAGCAGGGCAGGAACCTGGAGGCAGAAGCTGATGCAGAGGCCACTGTGGGGTGCTGCTGCTTACTGGCTTGCTTACTTACCTGCTCAGCCAGCTTTCTTATGGCACCCAGGACCAGCAGCACCACCCTCAATGGGATGGGCCTTCTCCATATATCACTAATTAGGAAAATGCCCTACAGGTTTGTGTACAGTCTGGTTTTTATAGAGGCATTTTTCTCAGTTGATGCACCCTCCTCTCCAATGACTCTATCTAGCCTGTGTCCGCTGACATAAAAATAGCCAGGACATTCCCCCAGAAGAAGATAAAAACACTTACCTAAAACCAACTCTCATTGTCTTCAATTGCATCATAGCTAAACAATAGCCTAGAATGTTACTATTCAGATTTATCGAGCTGGGATTATGCTAATTCATTTATAATGGAAACCTACATACTCAGGCAAGTATGTGACACTAATGAACTGGGGGGGGTGACTACAACAGGGTCTGACACTGGGTCATGGTTTAACCATTGACATCATCACAGAAATCCCTAACTACAATTGCCTCTTACACACACACACACACACACACACACACACACACACACACACACACACACGCTGAACACCTCTGGGTTGTAAGAAATCATTTTGAGCCTGAAGGCAGAGGCAGGTGCATCTCTGTGAGTTCGAGGCCAGCCTGCTGGTCTACAGAACAAGTTCCAGGGCAACACAGAGAAACCATGTCTCAAAAAACCAAAAGAAAAAAATGAAAAATAAAAAATTTCCGTTATATTCCAACCCAGAGTTCAAGTGGCTCCTCTGTACCACTCCATTGTCCTCAATCTTTGCTTTTTTCCTTGCAACTTACTATTCCAGATTGCCTTCTTTCTCAGCAATGTCTCTTCTTCTGCATGGGCCTTTTAAGTCTAAACTGCATCCACGGACCCCAAAATTGACTGCTTGTCTCTGGGAAATTTTTACTTCCATTCCCGAATTGAACAGTATTGAAGTCTGTTCCTTTCTGCTCTGTTTTAAGCTTCTTCCTCAGGCCAAATACATAACTTGTGTCAGAATGGTAGCGGCTCCTATTCTGTAACATGAAGAACACTGTTTCTGATCCATTTTCCTTCCTGCTGTGTTATTCTGGGGCCCCAAGTCATATTGGAAAGTATTGCAGACATGGGGAATTGAGTGAGTGCTGGGTTTGGAAACTTAAAGCCCATTTTGCCTTGTGAAAACTGGATACACATCCAATCTGACCGAGGACACTCATTCCTCCTTTCTGTGAGCTAAGCATCGTTTTGAGCCTCTTAGGGCTCAGCCTCCCTGTATCTGAGTTTCCAAGAGTTGAGGACAGCAGGATGACTGCCATCTCTAGCATGGACAGCCTGCCTCTGCAGCTATGTGTCCTGGCCTGCTTTGGGGAGGCTCTAAGAAGGAGAGAGATAGAGAGGGGAGGGTCTTCCCTGCCTACAGCTCCCTGCTCTTCAAGGTGGGGGCATTCTTCTACTTGGCTGGCTTACAGGGAGCCCTGGAAGCTTGTCTCCATGCCCTTACTGAGGGCTTTGTGCTCCAGTCACTGACTAGGCCCTCAGTGTCTCTGAAGGCTCCCTGGTGCTCCTTCCGTAGCTGCCCACTTCCTTCCAGCAGGTGTCAGAAGCAAACTGGGGACTAAAGGGTAAACTTGGGAGTTTTTCTCTCCAGGTTTGGAAGGCGTTTGAGGCTGGTAAGGAAACCGCCTTCACTGGGAGCAGGAGGAGGGAGCATGTCTCCTAGAGAAAATAAGGCTCCCCCTCTCTTTTCGGAGGGACAGGCAGCTTCCTCTTCACGTATTCAAGGGCCTACGCCGGACAAAGGGACCACTGGTGGTAAAGGAGGAAGCCAGGCCTGTTTCTTTAGGCCAGGGAACTTCATACAATTAGTTGGCTATTGCGCTAAGGGCAAACATTCCCACTGCTAGGTGTTCATGGTGCATTGGGGGTGGGAAGGGAGGGCATGCTAGAGGTGGACTGGAGGCACTTCGATCCTGTGTCTCTTTGTTTCTCCGGAGATGGGGCAAACACACACACACACACACACACACACACACACACACACACACACGCGCGCGCGCGCGCACACGCGCACACGCGCACACACACACCTGCACGTGTACGTGGTTCAGACATGCTTCTGTGCTTCAGGGAGCTCAGGAGAACAGACAGCTTAGGACTCCCAAGCTAGTCAAAGTCTAGGGCAGGCCGGTCCTGGCAGGGTAGCAAAAGTGAGAGGAGGCCAAATGGGGAAGAAGGACTACTGGTAAGAGGAACAGTAGTTGTTTCACTTCCTCTCTGTCACCCTCCTGGTCCTCTCTACTCTCCCCTCCCCCACTTCCAGAGAGGAGCTGTCTCCTCCCCGGCACTACGCTGCTGTTAGGGTGTCAGTGGCTAAACCTGCTCTGTCAAGGGCAAATTATCTGCAACTATGCAGCTGGTCAATTTCATCCTTACCCTGCGAGTAGGTCATTGCAAAGCTCCCCTGGACCGCCACCACTCCCCTAAGCAGAAACTAAAGGTGAAACGTTGTGGGGACTGTTTGGCTTCCAGCAGGGCAGAGGAGCTGATGGCCTCTTTCACCAGTCACTGGGCTGTCTCACCTCTTTATGGCAGAGTGGGAAGGATAGTTTGCCTATTCCCTAGCGCCCCACGGGGAATCCTTATTCATCGCTTTTGGCTTGGGTCATTTCTCATTGAGCCATTTTCTTCTGTCTTAGGTTGCCCTAAAACTGGCTCTGTTGCAGCACTTGGCCGCTATAGGGACCGACAGGCGCCAAGCCGCCCTCTGGACTGAAGGACAGTGTGAACTTTCTGAAACACTTTGGGATTCTGTTGAGGCTCACAGGAAAGGAGAGAATCGATGTGATTAGGTAGTGCAAACTACATCTGCTTCGAGAAGGAGGTACTCTAGCTCCTTTCAAATTGGACATCTGAACTTTAATGTCATGTATAGACGTGCAGATTTCTCTGCTGCCTCTGTATAAATAATGCATATTTAATGAAATGTAGTTCATTCCAATATGAAGACTGTAGGCAAAAAAAATTATTACTCAAATCAAATGCTAGAATCTTGATGTAAGTTACTGGTCTTCCAGGACAGAACATAGCCAGTTTTTTTTCAGGTAGTCTTTGTGTTTGTTTGTTTGTTTCAGACAAAGTCTCTATGTATCCCTGACTGTCCTGGAACTGGCTATGTCGACCAGACTGACCTCAAACTCATAGACATCTGCCTTCCTCTGCCTCCTGAGTGCTGGTTTTCAAAGTAGTTTTAAGAAACAGTATGTTTTTTGATATTTTGATTCATCATTTCTAGGCAACTGAAAATGTATTGAAAATATCAGTGAAATAAATTGTACAAATAAATAGAAATTTAGATTGATCTTCAAATGTAACTTGTTAGATTGTCCTGTATTCAGATTACTAGGATCTAAAATTAGACAAATTCCTATTCTTACAGAAATGCTGTCATTAAAGTTACTTTTTAAAAAAGACATTTATTTATTATGTATACAGTGTTCTGCCTTCATGTATGTTTGCACGCCAGAAGAGGGCACCAGATCTTATTGTAGATGGTTGTGAGCCACCATGTGGTTTCTGGGAATTGAACTCAAGACTTCTGGAAGAACAGCCAGTGCTCTTAACCTCTAAGCCATCTCTCTAGCCTCTAAAGTCACTTTTATATATTTGACTAATCTGCTCAATTTTAAAACATTTGTTCCATTTATGTGTTTTTCAAACCTTTAAAAATCCATAATTTTAAGAAACATTCTCCTAATTGTCATCAGAGAGACTTCATCCAGTAACTGATGGAAATAAATACAGAGATCCACAGCCAAGCACTCGGCAAAGCTCTGAGAATCCTGTTGAAGAGAGGTATGAAGGTGGTGGGGGGGAGGATGTCAAGGTCATCACAAGGGAACCCACAGAAACAACTCACCTGGGCTCATAGGAGCTCACAGACTCTGAACTGACAGCCAGGGAGCCTGCATGGGACCGACCTAGGCCCTCTACATATATGTGACAGTTGTGTAGCTTGGTCTACTTGTGGGATTCCTAAAAATGGGAGCAGGGGCTGTCCCTAATGCTATGACTGGCTCTTGGGAACCTGTTTCTTATACTGGACTGCCTTGCCCATCCTTAATACAAACGGAGGAGCTTAGTCTTACTCAACTTGATATGCCATGTTTTGTTGACACCCATGGGAGGCCTGCCCCTTTCTGAACAGAAACAGAGGAGGAGTAGATGTGTGTGTGTGTGAGAGAGAGAGGCAGAGGGGAAGGGGGAGGGAATGGAAAGAGAGGAGGAAGAGGAAACTGTGGTTAGGATGTAAAATAAATGAAAAAAATTAATTAATAAAAAGAAACATTCCAGAAGCAAAGATCATTGAAAACCAAAACCACAAGGAGTGTATGAAAATCAAGTAAAGACAGCTTTGTAACACAAATTGTTAAATGGTCTTATTAATATAAAAAAAAAAACCCAGAGCCAGATATTGGAGTGAAAACTGAAATATCAGAGGAACAGAACAAGCCAGTCACAAGTTCTTACTGCTAAGAAATCCTCAGCCCAAGAGAGCTACTTCCTGTATACTCACACCTTAAATACCTTTCTGTGCCCTGCCATCTTACTTCCTCTCTCTGCCCAGCTACGTCACTTCCTCTTTCCGCCCAGCTCTATCACTTCCTGTCTGCCTGTACAGACTTCCAGAACTCTATGGTTAACTAGTGCTGGGATTAAAGGCGTGTGCCACTACGCCTGGCTCTGTTCCCAGTGTGGCCTTGAACTCATAGAGATCCCAATGGATCTCTGCCTCCTGAATGCTAGGATTAAAGGCGTGTGATACCACTGCCTGACCTCTATGTTTAATATAGTGGCTGCCTTTGTCCTCTCATCCCCAGGCAAGCTTTATTTGTTAGAGTACAAATAAAATATCACCACACAGCTTTAGAAAGTGTTCAGCAAAATCTCTGAAATTTCAGGCTAGGGAGTTGGTTCATCATTATGGTACACAAGTATGAGAACCTGAGTTCAGATCCCCAGTACTCACATAAAAGCTGGGTAGTGTTGCATCTGTAACCTCAGAGTTGAGTGGGTGTGAGTGTGTATGGTGGCAGGCAGATTCCTGGAGCTCACTGGCTAGCCAGCCTAACCAATGAGTGAGCTCCAGGTTCAGTGAGATATTCCCCCCCCCTCTCTCTCAAAAAAAAGGTGGAGAGTGATAGATGAAGACATTCATCAGTCTCTGGTCTCTATATGTACAGGTACACATGCCCCCCCCCCACTATCTGGAATACATTAATCATTCTGTAAGTGTTCATTTCCTTTTACTTATGGTTCCAAGAAAAGTTACAGATCAATTTTGTTTTAGGACAAGATTCTTTTAAATCTTGGATGCTGGGGCCGTGAGACTGCTCAGTGGCTAAAATCACTTGTCCCCAATCTGGACTACCTGAGTTCAATCCCTGAATCCCACATAATGGAAGGAAAAAGCTGACTCCTAATCCCCGACCCCTGCAAACAAATAAATAGACAGATGCAATAAAAATTTCAAGTGTGAATCTTTTTAAAATGATTTATTTATTTGTGTATATGAGTTTGTCTGCATGCTAGAAGAGGGCTTCAGATTCCATTATAGATGGCTGTGAGCCACCATGTGGTTGTTGGGAATTGAACTCAGGACCTCTGGAAGAAAAGCCCTTAACTGCTGAGCCATTTCTCCAGCCCCTAAAAATGTAATGCTTGAATGCTCCCTGGATCCCGTTTTTAATTTCTTGAGTATGTTTGAACAAGATGGAAGACTTCTTATACTTTGGCAAGGGGAGGGAGTGCCAAGAATTGAACCCAGATCCTTGCTTAAGTTTTATGAAATGTTCTCATTCTGGCAAGGGGAACAGGTAGAATAACTGCAGATTTTCACCTCTCCCTCCACCCTTCCAAGTCCAAACACCCAGTCTCATCCACAGCTCTGTAGCAGAACACCTGATGAAGCCTTCTTCCCCTCGTCCTCCATGTCAGAAGAAGGAAAGATCTCTCATGCTCATGGATCAGTAGGATTAGTATAGTAAAAATGGCCATCCTACCAAAAGCAATCTAAAAATTCAATACAATCCCCAATTCCCACCAAAATTCCAACACAGTTCACAGTTCTTTCCAGCTCTTGAAAGGGCAGTTTTCAGCTTCATTTGGAAACACACACACACACACACACACACACACACACACACACACACAACCCAGGATAGCTAAAGAAATCCTGAATAATGAAATTGCTGGGGGGTATCACCGTCCCTTATTTCAAGTCATAACTCAAAGCTATAGTAATAAAATCAGAATGGTAGTAGCATAAAACCAGAAATATTGATCAATGAAATTTAATTGAAGACCCAGCCAAAAATCCACAGCACCAATGGACACCTGAATTTTTATAAAGTCAGAAATACACACTGAAAAACAGACAGCATCTTCAACAAATGGTGCTGGTCAAACTGGACAGCTGCATGTAGAAGAATGCAAATAGATCTGTAGTTGTAACCAACCGTCTTATTAAATAAGAAACACAAAGCCAATACAGAGATGAAAGCCAAGAGGTCAGAGCAATAGCTAAGAGCTAAAAACCTTACCCTTCACTGTCGCTGTACCTCTCCGAAAAAGAGCTATTTTCTGTGTCTGTCTTTTTTTATAGAGTTTCTGTTCTGCCTTCTCATTGGTTGTAAATCCAACCACATGACCTCCTAGTCACTGCCTGTCTGTACAGACCTCCAGGTCTTCTATGGTTGGTATTGAGATTAAAGGCATGTGTCTCCAATGCTGGCTGTATCCTTGAACACACAGAGATCTATCTACCTCTGCCTACCAAGTGCTGGGATTAAAGGTGTGCACCACCTCCGCCCAGCTTTCGCTATGGCTTGCTAATAGCTCTGACCCCCAGGCAACTTTATTTATTAACATACAAATAAAATCATATTTCAGTACAAATAAAATATCACCATATAGATCCATACTTATCATCATGCACAAAACTCAAGTCCAAATGGATCAAAAACCTCAACATAAAACCAGTTACACTGAACCTGATAGAAGAGAAAGTAGAGAACAGCCTTAAATCATCGGCACAGGAAAAGACTTTCCAAAGAGAACACTGTTAGCACAGGCACTAAGATCAACAATTAGTTAATGGGACCTCATAAAACTCTAAAGCTTCTGCACAGCAAAGGACATCATCTTTCTGACAAAGTGGCAGCCTACAGAATGGGGGAAGAGTTTTACCAACTACAAACTTGACAGAGGGCTAACATCCAAAATACACAAAGAAACCAAAAGGCTAGATATCAAGAAAATAAATAACCCAATTAAAAATGAGGTTCAGATATAAACAGAAAATTCTCAATAGAGGATTTTCAAACGGCTGAGAAACTTTAAAGAAATGTTTAACATCCTCAGTCACCAGGGAAATGCAAATCAAATCTGCTTAGAGATTTCATCTTACACCTGTCAGAATGGCTAAGATCAATAAAAGCAAGTGACAGCTCATGCTGGTAAGGATGTGGAGCAAGGGGAACACTCTTTCATTGCTGATGGGAGTGCAGACTTGTACAACCACTATGGAAACCAGTGTGGCTGGAACCCATCCAGTTATATCGCTCTTGGGCATATACCCAAAGGATGCTTCATCCTACCACAGAGACACTTGCTCAAACTTGTTCATTGCTGCTCTATTCACAATACTCAGAATTTGGAGACAACCTGGATGTCCTTCAACAGAAGAATGGATAAAGAAAATGTGTTACATTTACACAGTGGGGTATTAGTCAGACTTTTAAAAAAATGAAATAATGAAATTCTCAGGTAAATGGATCAAACAGAAAAAAATGAGTGAGGTACTCAGACTCAGAGAGATAAATATGGTATGTATTCACTTATGTGTAGATATAAGTTGTTAAATCAATGATAACCAAGCTCTGTAGAACCACACGGGTTAGGTATGGACTTAGAGTAAGGGTTTACAGGGAACAGATAGATCTTCCTGGGAAAGGGAAATAGAATAGATAGTTATAGATGGATGGAGGGCCTGGAATGGGAGGATCAAATTGGGAGGGGGAGAGGAGGGAGGATGAGGGAAAGAATATGGGAAGAGAAAGCTAAAATGAAGGGTCATTTGAAGGATAATATGGAAACCTAATACAGTAGAAACTTCCTAAAATATATACATATATGAAGGAGCTTTAAATGAAATCACGAAATAATGGATGAGACAGAGTCACAATTGGGTATTTCTTGTCATCAAATGAAGTTTCCAGTACTGGGATTGGGTTACATCTAATTGAGTTGTTGGCCAAAGGGGTCCCATGGGAATCCCCAACAACCCAGGCTGGTCTCTAAAAACTGATGGTAAGGCCCTATTGTAGACAACACAGCCACAAATCATTGAACACAGAGAAGATAAGCTGGTGCCTGCATAGAACCTTCACCCCTATGTGCTAGTGTTTCATACACGAAGGTACTCTGCAAGCTCTCAAAAGAAAAACACCAACACCAACCTAGCCACAAGCCCTTTGATCTACAATGGTGTCCTGCCTGTAAGATATGCTAGTGCAATGGTGGCACAAGGCTTGTGGAAGTAACCAACCAGTACCTGATTTGACTTAAGACCCATGGGATGGAATCCATACCTGACACTGCTCAAAGCAGAGGTGGACAAACACAGAGCCCCACAGCTAGACATCATTCAGAGAGTAAGAGACCTTAGAACACCTAGCCCTAAATGGGATGTCTCCATCAAATCCCTTCCCTTGGGGCTCAGGGAACCCCAAAGACAAAGCAGAAAGAGTGTAAGGATCAGAGAGGATGGAGGACACCAAGAAAACAAGGCCCTCTAAATCAACATGAACAAAGCTCTTATGAACTCACAGAGACTGAGGCAGCATATGCAGGGCCTGCACAGGTTTGCACCAGGTCCTATGTTATATATTATAGCTTCCAGTTCAGTGTTTTTATGGATTCCTGAGTGTGCAAAAGAGTTGGTCTCTGTTTCTTATGCCTTCTCTAGAGCTCTTTCCTTCTGTTTATTTTGTCCAATTCCTATATGTTAGTTTTTGTTTTATCTCCTTATACTATACTATACTATACTATACTATACTATACTATACTATACTATACTATACAATTATATCCACTTAGAAGTCTGTCTGTTTTCCAATGAGAGACAGAAGGGGGCAGATCTGAATGGTGGGGGAGGGTGGGAGGAACTGGGAGGAGTAGAGGGAGGGAAACATAATCAGGATATATTATGTGAGAAAAAAATCTATTTTTTAATAAAAGGAGAAGGGAGGGAGAAAGAGAGAGAGAAAGAGAGAGAGAGAGAGAGAGAGAGAGAGAGAGAGAGAGAGAGAGAGAGAGAGAGAGAGTGGAGATGTGGGAGCTGAATACAATATAATGTCCTGAACTTTTGTATAATATTAAAAGGCCCAGCCTTAATATTATACTTTCCAGGGACTCAGAAGAGAAAACTATGAACGGTGAGAATTATTTTCAGGAAATGAATCTAAGTACACCAAGCTCTTTGTCCGTCTACTTTGTTCCTCTGGGATAAAATCCCATCTACACAGCTTCAGTTCTGTTCTCGTGCCTAGCTCCTCTCTTGCCTGATTTCTCTCTACTTTCATCTACTGCTTCCTCTAAGTTCTGTCTTAATTCCCTTGTCTTAATTCTGCCTCATCTAGGTCCTTCTCATCTTGTTCTTACCCAGCTAGTACTTCCCGTCTGGCTCTTCCTCATCTTCCATCCTGACCTTCAGTTCTCTAGTCAAAAATCCTTTCCAGCCAAAATCCTCAATATCCTCTCTTCGTTCTCTTTATCCCTCTAGGGTCTATCTTTTTTTCTCTGAAAATAAAACTGCCTTTTTATCCCTTTAATCCTTTTCTGTCCAAGCTATCTGCTGATTTTTCTGCAGGGTAGGGGAAAGTGTGCTCGGTCACTAGGCAACCTGTGCACAGCTAGATGCCTCCGGCGATAGTTAAAGGGAGATCTGGAACTAAAGGTAAGATTTGGGAAAGGAGAAAGTTAAGCTTAATTGCCACATCCGCCAGGCCTTCTCAAACAGGTAGTTTGGATGCTAGGGTCTGTTCCTAGAGAGTATAGAGGTATCTCTGATAAGATACTTTCCTGGGTCTGGGGATGGACCTGGCCGGATGCTGCCAATGATGATAATTATAGGGAGGCTTGAACTGGGGTTCTGGCTGTGCATAGCTATCAGCACAGGTTATCTAAATATTCCTAGAAGTGGTTAGGTAAGGAGTTAGAGGTCTATAATTTAGTAAGGCTGTAGGAAAAGGAGGGTCTGAGCTAAATTGTGCGAAGCTATTACTTAAGGTCCACCTGACCTAGGCGGTGTCTCTGTGTGGAATTCACCTTAGTTCCGGAGACTTATTATGTGCTGGTTTGGACTGTTATTCCTGTTAGTCCTTGAATGTGGCTAAGGGAGATATCTGATTCCAGCGCTAAAAGGAGAAGAAATGGATGGGCAATTAGGAAAGCTATGAAGGCATGCATGATTTTCATAACAGAAGACGGCTGATATATAACAAGCCAATTAACACCAAAAGCTCCTTGGAATTTGGCTTCCTCTGAAGGAATTCTTTAATCCCTTCAGGTAGTGGCTTTGCCATAACCAGCTGAGTTCTTATTCTATATTCCTGCGGCCCATAGCACTGAACTGGATACTCGAATGGTTCAAAGAAATTCATGTAAATGCTGGAGAGCTCAGAATGTCTATGGTTTAGTTAATAGTGTTATACCACATAAATATCTTACTATTTGACTAACATGCCAAGTTACATAAATGTTAGCAATTAGCTTGGAGAAGCTGATAAGAGAATACTGTAGTATCTTTATAACTTCTATGTAAATCCAAATTATTCTAGATTTTTTTTGGTTTTTTTTTTTGAGACAGGATTTCTCTGTGTAACAGCCTTGACTGTCCTTGAACTCACTTTGTAGACCAGGCTGGCCTCGAACTCACAGAGATCCACCTGCCTCTGCCTCCTGAGTGCTGGGATTAAAGGCATGGGCCACCACACCTTCCTCCAAATTTTTCTAAAATAAAACATTTTGCCACAATAAAAGAAAAAAGATAAATGTTTAATTTTTATGAAAAGTTCTCTTTTTTTCTACAAAACAATAATTACAACCATAAATGATAAGGAGCCAAAATTAGCCCCTACCTCATAGTGTTCTTTAAATATGATATAGTTCTGGGCTCATAAAGAATACTCAATAAAAGATTGATAAATGTTTTTGTAATAATTTAGAACCACTTAAGGGTAGTATATGCCTCTTGGGTGTGAATTGGATGTGTGCAAGATGAGGTGTAAACAGACTTCTTAAGTTTTCATATTCAAACTGATCATATAGGCATCATGAAAAATGCTGATTCTGATTTAAATAGGACTTGGCTCGAGTCTGACTATCAGAATTTCTTATAAGCTCCAAGTGTTCCTGATATTGTCACTTGGTCTCAGCTGAGTAGCAGGGAGCTAGATGCTTTGTTGAGGGCTTTCTGGAGAAGGTACATGATAATGCATAAGATCGAGCAAGGAGTCAGATGTCTGTTGCCTTGCATAGTGGCCACCTACCACATGTGGTTACTGAGCTTTTCTGGCCAATTATGAGGTGCGGATTAACTCCCATTATTCTCTTCAGATTAGTTCCCTTTAACTTTTCATGGTCCTCTTTCTGTTCCCAAGTAGTCCCGAAGTTTCTATCTCTCGGCTTCGAGAACAGGGCATGTAGCCTCAGCTACTGCTATCTGACATTCAGTAGATGAGGCTTATTTGCTTCCCTCATCCTGATTTTCCTTTCTGAGCCCGGGTTCAGTGTCTAAATTCCACTCACCTCCTACTTCTCATTTTTTTATGTTAAATTCTCCCACTCTTAAAAATGTATTTATTTATTCTTCTCTCATATATTACATCCTCAACCGCAGTTTTTCCCTCCCTTCCCTGCTCCCAGTCCCCCTCCCCACTCCCCTGTTCCTCAAGACCCATTGTTCCTGCTTCCCTTCAGAGAAGAGCAGGCCTCCCAGGGATATCTACCAAACATGGCATGACAAGTTACAGTAAGACTAGGCACAAACCCTCATGTCAAGGCTGAGCGAGCCAACCCAGTAGGAGGAAAAGGGTCCCCAAAACAGGCAAAAGAAATTCATTCTCCCACTTTATCTGAAATCTTTTGATCGCCCTCCCTCTACGCGACGCCCCTCCTGCCGTCTCGCATTTTTAAGGCTACACGGACCATCTGGTAAGCTCCAGGGGGGTGGGTGACAAGGCATCGCCTCTGCCCTCTCTGGTGAGCACATTCGCGGCAGAAGCGGCCGCATTCTCACGCCTTAGCGCCCTCTCTGGAAAGGCAGATGGCTGGCTCCCGACCTTTTGCACAGCTTTCAGGACTCTGGCCTTTTGACCCTAATGGTTTCCTTTCATTCGCGCCTTCCTTTTCAGGCTAGGAGGGGGCGGAGTTAGGATGGCTTGCGCCACTGTTGCCGAGGCGACGCCTTGGTTACTTCCGTTCCTTTCAATGCTTCCGGGTTGGCGCTGCGGTGGTGTTTCCTACTGTGGGAGTCTCCGCTTCCCAGTCGTCTGCTGAGCTTGAGCAGGTGAGGGGGAGCTCCTGGACTTCCAGGTTGGGGAGCGGGGTTGGGTTGAGGCAGGCCGCGCAGGGCCACGCTGGCCTGGTTCCCGGCCTGGGAGGGACTTAACGGTCCTTTGATCTCTCTCTCCCCTCAGCTGAGTCCCTTCCCTGTCTTTCACTCTTCTGGCATCGGTGGCTTTACTTCTTCGATTGAACCCTGCTTCCTCGATCCCCCCGGGAGGCCGCCTCCTTCAGGCGCCTCCCTTCTCTCTACGAACTCGCTCTGACAGCTGAGGAACTGGCAAGATCCTGCTACCCAGAGGGTGAATGGGTATCTTTCCCGGAATAATCCTAATTTTTCTAAGGGTGAAGTTTGCAACGGCGGCTGTGATTGTAAGCGGAGTAAGCAAACATCTCCATTGTATCAGTGTGAGGGATGCTGTTGAGAGATGCTCCCCATCACTTTCTATCCCCCTGTCACTCCTGAGGTTGAGGCACTGAAGGCATCTATTAAAATGCAGTTCAGTTACTTGATTGGGATCACAGCTATTATTAGCATGAATTTTGTTTCTCAGACAAGGTAACAGCAGGGACATTTATAGTTTTCTACCAGTGCTTCCTTGCCCAACCCCTAGAGATGCTTAGAGTAGCCATTAACTCTTTCCTCCTCTTCATTTATATCGTCAAGTGTCTTTTGTCTCCATTTCAACAGATTAACCCCATTGCTAATGAGCATTCTTTTTTTTTTGCCTACTTTACATCCTCCTAAGCTATTTTCCCTACCTCTTCTGTTTGCAACCCACTGTGCTTGTAGTCCTTAGTAGCTAATTAAAACAGGGTATTACCTTAATTCATTTCCCTATAAATAGAACCAGTCTTCCTCCAACATCTTGTTTTCAAGCCTTTCAAGTAGAACCTACTCCTTTCACTTGTTCAGCCAAAAAGCATATTGTGTATTCTGCTTGGGTCCTTCATTTCTATGTCAGTACAAACTATATTGATGCCTACCTCCACGTGATTGTGTATGTTTGCACATCTGTCTTTGTGCATCCTATTCACCCATCCCAGATATCTTCCTTACCTGCTCCTACCCAGATTCGATCTGCTCACTATCAAGACCCAATTTAAATTCTCTCACTTCCAATAGCTTTTCCAAAGCATTCAAACACATGCCTATTGTTTTCTTGCTCTTACAGATTGCTATACAGTTTAACACTTATTTTTTTCTAACAAAATAATTAATTTCTTCTACCAGATGATTGTCCAGGGAAGATAGGTGGACTGACAAATATTGTCTATGTTCGAATATATTTCTGTGATTTTTTTTGAGACAGGGTCTCACTATGTAGAACAGGCTGACTTCAGATGAACAGAGATCCATCTGCTTCTGCCTCTCAGGTGCTGGATTCAAAAACATCCATCACCACACCAGGCTGTGATTTTTACAAGCTTGACCAATTATATTCAGAGCCCATTGCAGGTTTGAGTATTTAGTATGCCTTTAACACATAGCTTTATGCTCCCTATTGCTGTCTTCCGAACATGAGAGTGTTCTGAACGTGTCTAATACCTACTCTTTCTTAAAGGAGAAACCAAGAAGGTCACCCAGAATTTCCTGACCAGACTTTGAAGTAAGTGTAGGGGCTACATAATATGGATTCTAGGATATTTTTATTGTTATTTGTTAGGTTATCAAGATTTCTACAATCAGATTCTAGGAATAGATGCACAAATTCTGAAGACAAATTTCATTGGCTTCTTTATATAATAAAAATATTTAGGGCATTGTATTTATATTGTTACTTAGATATGTTTTTGTCCTTTCACCCAAAACTTAGGTTAGCCTCCATAAGTCAAAATAACTTTATGAGGAGTTGGGATACTTTACGAAGCAATTCTCTGCAACAAAAGCAAGAGACAAGGGTTTGTAGGTAGAGAATCTGGGGATCAGGAGAGTGTTGTATAAGGTGTATAGTATTGGCCAGGTCCAGCAAATTACTTTTGTGGCTTCTTCTGTAATTGTTTATATACAGGTTGCATACATAAGACACTCAACTATTTGATATGTTTGTCCTCATTCTATACTAGTTTCTATGAGGTTTATAAAAAGTTTTTTTTTTTTTAAGATTGATTTATTTATTATGTATACAGTGTTCTGCCTGCATGTATGCCTGCAGGCCAGAAGAGGGCACCATATCTTATTGTAGATGGTTGTGAGCCAACATGTGGTTGCTGGGAATTGAACTTAGGACCTCTTGTAGAGCAGCCAGTGCTCTTAACCTCTGAGCCATGTCTCCAGCCCCTATAAAAAGTTTTTTGAAATATGGTGTCATCTTTTAGGGAATCTTACCTATTTAAGAAAAGAAGAGATGGGATAACTAGAGAATAAACCTCACCCTCATCATCATTTTATGCCTGAATTTAAGATGTTGAGTAAACAGATTTCTCAAAAAAATTGCATAGCTGTAGAATAATAGGTGGGGCATAAATTGGATCCATGTATCCAGCTTTATGTAAAAGACTTTGGTATTCACTGAAACTTTAATGCTTCAGTTGTATGATATGCCTCTCTGAAAAGAAACGGAGGTCTTCAGGCATAGTAACTGAAGTAAAACATATAGAATGAAGAAAATGATCAGGACTATTTAGCCCGAGAAAGAGAAAAATGTAGGAACATGAAAGCTGACTTTAAATATTTGAAGGGCTCCTTTGTGGGGACATAAATTTGTTCAATGTGCCTCCAAATTGTTGTAAGGAAGGGCTGTATAAAGTCTAATAAAAGGAGATACAGAATTTCTTTCATAACTTTGATTTTTAACATTGGAGTGAAAGATTTTACTATGAGATGTGACCCGGGAGATGGTAAAGGGACAGTGTTGGATTTGGTCAGTCTTCTACAGGCTTGTGTAATTTTATGGACTAATGGAATTTAGATGAAAACATGGTGGAGGGGATACAGATAAAGATTGCTATGCTTATTTTGCCAAATAAAGACACTAAATATTATCAACTACCTACTACCATTATAATTTTATATAAGAAAGATGATTTATCAGTGCTCCAGGGATAAACAATAGGATTTAGTAGTCATTTAGATGACGACATATGTGTAGCTGAAAAACAAAACAAAACAAAACAAAAAACAAACTTCTTTAGGAACCCCTGGGCTACCTGACCTAAGATCCAGAGACTGATCTTTCTGTTTCCTAGTACGACTCTGTCCCCAACACTTAGTGATTTGTTATTGCTCCTGAACACTGAGCATTTTCCTCATTAAAAGATTGGGTAGAAGGCTAGAGAGATGGCTCAGTTGTTAAGAGCAGTAGCTGCTCTACCAGAGGACTCAGGTTCAAGTCCCAACACTCACATGGCAGCTCACAACCACCTGTGGCCAGTTCCAGGGGATCAAACACCCTCTACTGGCCTTCATGGTCATTAGGCATGCATGTGGTACAGAAACATACATGTAAGCAAACACTCATACACACACACACAAAAAAATGGTAAAACACTAAATATTTTCTAAAACATTGAGTAGTATGTCCTAAAGATGTGGAAGAATTTTTTTCTGTACTGAGAAAGGATGCATGAAGTTGTAAAGGGAAAGTCTGGGGGAGAAGCACAGCAGACATTTGAAATATCAAAGGCTATTTAGGGAAATCTCTAAATTTGACACCAGAGAGTGAATTTCCCCCTCTTTTTTGTGTTTCTTTGGAGACAGGGTCTTATAGAGCTCAGGCTGATCTCAAACTCCCTATGTAGGAAAGGGTGACTTTAAACTACTGATCTTCCTGACTCCTGTTTCCAAGTACTGGAATTACAGGCATGTGCCACCATGTCTGACTTAAAATTGATTTTTTCTTGTCAGTTTAGGAGGAATGCCCTAGTTCTCTTTTCCCTATCAATTTGCTCTTTGGAGTTTTAATGAACTTTCCTCCTATAGGGCTCTCTCTCACATATGCAATATATACTATGTTTGAAAGGAAGCTTCCACAATTATTTCTGTAGTATGTAACTAAGACATTTATGTGCGTGCTTGCTAGCCTCTCTGGAAAATTGCTCTTTGCTTTGTTGCAGAGAATTACTTTTGTAAAAAATAAATCAAAACCCTGTTGCCTCTAAGAACAGAAAGTGGCTCAATGGTGCTAAGCCAAACTTGGCAAGGGGAAGATAGACAGCACATGCTATCTATTAAAATGTAAATCCAGCAGTGCAGTAATAACTAGCTAACTTATTGAGCCAAGTTTCAGGGATTTTTCTAGGTGTTTAATATATATTACTTATACACAACACAACAACCCTATGGCATGAGTTTTTATTATTATCGCTTTCAGAAAATGGAGACAGAGAAAGACTGAATAACTTTCCCAGAGCCACAACTAGTAAGTGAGAGTCAAGATGTGAATCTGGGGCCATTATTCAATGTTAGATGATCTGATTTCAGTGTGTTCCTTTTTGACTGTTAACCCTTTTGAAATCAGGAAGTGTACAAACTTTGAAGCTCTGAAAAAGAAAGAAATATTTCAAGGAAATCTGAAATTCTTTTGAGAAAAAGTAGTGTTTCCAAGTGGACCAGGATTTAGCAGGTGATGTCTACAGCAGTAGTTTTAAAGCATCAGTATTCTTTGAGACCTTGCAGATTCTCAGGGCAAGATTTAAACCACCAATCAGATACTCTGGGGGAGAGGCTCAGCAGTTCATGTTTTAATAACCTTTCTGGTACACATGCTACAATTTGACAAATATTTGCCTAGATGCTAGAGCTGTGGAAAAACAAATCCAAGAGTGAAGGAGCTGAGAGGGGCAGAGAACGTAAAACTGAAGTTTTTTGTTTGTTTTTGTTTTTTGAGACAGGGTTTCTCTGTGTAGCCCTGGCTGTCCTGGAACTTTGTTAAACAGGCTGGCCTCAGACTCACAGAGATCCACCTGCCTTTGCCTATGCCTCCCAAGTGTTGGGCTTAAAGACATGTGCCACCACTGCCCTAGCAAAACAGAAGATTTTGAAGATGCCAGATCTAAGATGGATTTGATGGGGAAGAAGTAAAATGGCTGGGGACAGAAGTACATTACTAAAGAATTAGAACATAAAAACTATAGTACTTGCATATGTTATTCAAGTTTAGGGGAAGGGAAAGGAGATCACTGGATGGCTGATGTTCAATGTCAGAAGTGTGATAGATCCACAGTGCTGTCATTTCTCCAGGAGCCAGAAGCAAGGTGAATTGCTCCTTAGCTCAGTGTGGGCCTCACTGAGTTACCTGCTTTGGTGTATAGCTAACTCAGTTCCTAGAACTGAGATGCTAAATTTTAGTGGAGAGCTGAGAGAGCTGAGAACATTAGGGGGTAGTGCTGGGAGCTTGTCCTTTGTGCCTGAATCAAGCTAACTGAATACCATGAACTGCTTTTATAAGATGCCTCAGCCTATGTAACATGAATTCCAGTTTCCTTGACTCGTGATTGTCTAGATGAATGTCACAGATGGGTGTGCTGGATGGGCTGAAGCTTCTTTGGGTGGGGAACAGTGGAAAATTAAATTAGAAAGAATGAAGGGCACATGTTGATTTTTTGAGTGACTGTACACCTACCCTACAGAATGACATTAAAGAACGAACTCATCATCATCCAGCACATGAAACAGGACTTTCCATTTTGTCTCATTCCACTTGGTGGTTTTTATTTTTTCCTCTACATTTGTTTGATTTGCCAGTTTTGTTGATTCAGATCATATAATCAAGTGTTAACCAATACTCTCTTCATTCTTGTGCCCTTTTCTGATTCGTGTTTATTTTTAGCATCAGAAAAGTTCCACTTTAAGCCATGAGATGTCTGGTCTGAACTGGAAACCTTTTGTGTATGGCGGCCTTGCCTCTATTGTTGCCGAGTTCGGTAAGAATCTGAAAAAAGAATGACAAGTATGTTTTATTCCACAGATTGTTATATATGGTACCAATTATTTTTGGAGAAAACCAGAGAACAAATAAAAAGAATGCTGTCATCTTTATTTTAAAAATTATTGTGCCAGGCGGTGGTAGTGCACAGCTTTTATCCCAGCACTCAGGAGGCAGAGGCAGGTGGATCTCTGAGTTCGAGGCCAACCTGGTGTGCAAAGTGATTTCCAGAACAACCAGGGCTACTACACAGAGAAATCCTGTCTTGAAAAACCAAAAAATATTGTTGTTTTAAGCTATTAAGGAATATTCCTGAGAAGGTGTTAGTAATGATAAAGCGAATGGGATTAAGAAGTCAAATTTTGAACATTTTTGATAGCTTAGTGATTTGTTAATTTTTCCAAGCTAAATGTACATAATCATAGAGGACTATATATGATAGTGGTTTCTGTGTATTCCATGTACTAATGGTCTTTCATTTGTGCTAAGATTATAATTTTCTTCTTATCAAGGCTTCTTTTTTGAAAATCTCACTTCCATTTTAGAAGCAAACAAGATCAAACAAGAGTCATCTCTATTTTGGTTTAAATTTTGAAATATTTTTAGATTGTGACTTTTCATTTTCCAGATTTTTCTTTTCCCTAAATGATTCCTAAGTATCTACAATTCAGCAATGTTTGTTTACTTTCTTGCTATATACTCTGGTCTTATACTATCCAGGTCACAAAAGTTCAGAACTACATATATAAAGAGCTTGCTAGTTTTAGATCTTGAAATCTTTCTTAAAACCCAGTTTGTTCATGCAACAACCACTTTTATGTGCTGAGATAAGAAAAGAGAGTTTTATTGAAGAATCCTGCTAGAGATGACAAGAAGGCTCAGCAGGTAAAAATGCATGCTGCCAAGTTTGAGGGACCTGAATTTGATCCCTGAGACCCATATGGTTGTAGGACAGAACCAATTCCTGTAGGTTGTCCTCTGATGTCCATGCATGAGCCATGGCAAATGTACCCCCCCACAGACATATGCATGCACACAAATAAATAAAGCATAATTGAAAAAAATAATGGCTTAAGTACTCTGCGGGTATTACTCCTGACCTATCCAAGGCACCATGGTGAGTAGAGCCAAGTGAGACTTGGCCAGTTTCTCTCATAGTATTAGGAAGTTGTAAACACACACATGGCGACACCCCTACCCCCACACTATTGGAACTGCATCTAAGAGCATCTAAAGCAGCGATCCCATGCTTTCCTGTGCTTGTGATAATGTGGGGGGATTTTATGAGGGAGAGATAGGGAGACTTGAGGTGGGAGAGAATGGGAGGAAAAGACTAATAAATGTCATTGGCATTGGTATGTTACAGACAAAGTGAGAGAAACATCTAAATTTCTTTGCACTTCTGACAGAAAGTATCAGGTATACTGTGTGGCAAGTTGTGCTTCCTAGAGAGGCTAGTGCATTTCACTTCACTTAGAGCCTTTACCCTCTGGCAGTGGTGGTGGAGTAGATATCTGAGTATTATGAAGAGGGCCCTGTCTTAGATTTCCAATATTGTCATTGCCTTATATTTAGCCAAAACATACTTGTGTTCTTTGTAAATACTTAGGAGTGTGTTCCTTCATAGGCACTTTCCCTGTGGACCTTACTAAAACACGGCTGCAAGTCCAAGGCCAGAGCATCGATGTCCGTTTCAAAGAAATAAAATATAGAGGGATGTTTCATGCCTTGTTCCGAATTTATAAAGAAGAAGGGATCTTGGCTCTGTATTCAGGGTAAGTCTGGCTTCTTTCCTTCTGTCATGAACAACTGCATGATAGTTTACACCATTCACATTTCAACTTGTAGTTCTGTATTGGTGGGCTTTTGTATATTTCATCTGCTTGTAAGTCTTGAGCTTTGGATTTTGTGTTAATCTGGCTGTATGTAAGAAATGTGAAGATGGATAATATCATTGCATCATAAGCTTTTTTTTCTGGCTTCCTGACACTCATCGGTGGCTGTTGTAAAAGCAGCACCAATTAGCTGTATACATTCTTGTGAGAATTTTCCTGATTTGGCAAACACTGGCTTCCTTTAAGACGTTCTTTGTGAAAGATACACTATTTTGGCATATTAAATAGGAGTGAAGAATAGGAGAAAGGGAGAACCTTTTTTCATCACCTCTTGATTACCCCTCGGTTTATGATTTATTGTCCAGTTTGTAGTTCACCTGCTGCTGATTTCCTAGTCCATCCTAAGTCTAGGCCACCAGAATTTCTGGGAGGATGGAAATCAATTTTACCAGTGACCTGGGTTGGGCTTATTTAAAATATAGTTTTCTTAGAGAAAAAAAAAAGCAAAAAACAAACAAAAAACCGATCTTCATCCAGAATGAAATGATTCATGGATCATCTCATTTACCTTGTTCTTTCATTAGCATAGATAACCTCGATATCCTTTTCCTGATACAAGTAATAGAGTCAGAAATATGCATATTTAGTCATCTGTTTTTCCTTCTTCTTCTTCAATCCTAACCATTTGAGCTGTTGCTTTATTTCTATTTATATCTCTTAAAGTATAGTTCTGCAATTTGGATGAATCTCAAAGGAGGCATGAGTGAGAACATCTTCAGTTTATGAGCAGAATTTCAGTAGGTTGAGAGCTTGGCGCTATTGCTTCCTTTTTGATCGGGTTAAAGATGTATCTGCAATTGGTAGGAAATAAAGGTTGATTTTTTTTTTTAACCTATAAGGTGTGGGTTAGTGTCTTAATTCTTGTAGATGGCTAAATTCAATTTGTTCATCTTTTCTAAAGGATTTTTGCATCTAAGTTCATGAGCGATATAGGTCTGTGGTTTTTGTTTGTACTATTTTTATCTGTTTTTTTGCTATCAAGGTAATGCTAGCCAAAATGATTTGGGAAACATTCCTGCTTCTGTTTTCTGGAGAAATTGTATAAGATTGAAGTTAATTATTCAACCGTTTTTTGGTAAACTTGTTTGGGTTGGGAATTTCTAATTTTTGAACTTTTATAAAACTATTAATTCAATGGGGGTGGAGAGATGGCTCAGTAGTTAGGAGCACTGGCTGCTCTTCCATAGGACCTGGGTTCCATTTCTAGTACCCACATGGTGATTAACTACTACTGCCTGTAACTCCAGTTCTAGAAGATTTTATGCCCTCCTCTGGCCTCCATGGGCATTGCATGCACATGGTGCACAGATATACTTGTAGGCAAAATACCCATATACATAAAATAAAAGTAAACATAATCTGAAAAATTTAAAAACGATGAATATAATTTTATTTTGTAAAATTTTAATACTCTTAGTTTGGGCCACTGTAACAAAGTACATATACTTGATGTCTTATAAATAGCAGGAATGAATTTTTCATACTTCTAGAGGTTGGGTGAGCACTTGACTATAAATTATTCTCAGCTATGCTTTGGCTACATATTCTCTGCCTACCCCCCACTGTTTTCTAATACTGGTGATTGAGCCTAGGGTCTAACATATGCTATGCAAGTGCTCTATCTGTGAACTGCCTAGTCCTCTTCTTGACGTTTTATGTAAGAGAGGGCCATATTAAGCTGCTCAGGCTTGCCTTGTACTCACCCTAGTTCAAGCAGGCCTGGAACTCCTCATTCTCCTACCTTAGCCTGCAAGTAGCTGCTGGGATTACAGAACTGTTCTGCCAGACCTGGCTGTATCCCATGTACTTTTTATTATTTTTTATAATATTTAACATTTTTTGAATTATAATTATATAATTTCCTCCTTCCCTTTCTCCCTCCACCCATTCCCATGTATCTCTTTCCCCTCTCTCATATTCATCTTTTTCTTTCTTTGTCAGTTTTTCATGGGTGAGTGAAAAAATGCATGCTGTATCGCTCGGAAAGATATAGATAAAAGAATTGTAAAATCTACAATTGCGTGTTAAATAAAATTAACTTCTCTTTCTCTCTTTTTTTGGGCAGAATTGCCCCTGCTTTACTAAGACAGGCATCATATGGCACCATCAAAATTGGTATTTACCAAAGCTTGAAGCGGTTATTTGTAGAACGTTTGGAAGGTCAGTATGCTCAACTCTCTTTCGAGGTTATCCTCAAAGGATTGTTGAAATCATGCTTAACGTGAAATATTTATCTCATGATACCAGAGAGTGAAAGACAGTCACTGTGGGGATAAAGGGAGCATCTGTTGACTTGGGCTAAGTCCCTACAGAGGGGATACGTGGGTTAGAGGTACCTGCTCTTCAAATGTATCTTTTACGATCAACTAAAAAACGTGTAGTCTGGCAAGGTGGCTTAATGGGTAAATTCATGCAAGTGTGAATACCTGAGTTTGATACCTGTAACCTATGCAAAGGTGGAAGGAGTGAACACATTCTGTAAAGTTGAACTCTGACCTCCATACATATATATGAGGCCATGATATATGTCCTCCCCGCAAAATAGCAATTCTTAAAAAAAAACTTGTTGTCATTCTTGAAGAAGCCTAGAACAGCCATGTCCTGAAAATGAATGTTGTCTTCATCAGTTAGAGGACCTGAAGGCATTTCCTAGAGGCCAATTTTGATAAGCTTTTGGTAGGTAGATAACTTTTAGTCTGTTGTAGTCTGGATGCTGATGTACCTATGGCCACTTTCCCCACATGCAGAGCTGTTGTATGTTCTCCATTTGAGCCTGACACTTGCATGATGGATATATTTTATCATGGGCCTGGGGTTACTGGATGGATGGGAAAGCTGGAGAGACTTCGTATTGGCAGTATTTCTTGAAGCACTTTTTTATTCTAAATCAGCGTTTTTCTGGAGCCTCCTCAGTGGGAATCCTGAAGGATGCACTTTCGTCTTTCCTGGAAATATTTTCCTTTCATAGATTGTTCATGTGGGTTTACTAACTTTCTATTTATAGGCTCTTCATGAAGAGAAGGAATGGTAAAGATTGGATTTTCTCTGTAGAACAATATGCTCTGTTATTCCTTTCTTCTTGTTTCTAGCTGAGGGAATTTAATTCTAAATTATTTCTTTTGGACCTGAGGGTGTAACTCAGTAGCAGAGTGCTGGTCTAGCATATATAAGTCTCTCCATCATCCAGTGCTTTTTCATATCTGACTATAGAAGCCTTCTGCACATAAATGGAGGCTAGGAGAGATATAAAGACATTTAATGTTAATATATAGATGACTTTATTACTCATGAGATTATATTTTTTAGCATCTGGTTATTAAGTCTTAAAGTTGACTATCCATAAAAAGACTTAAAAGTTGAATAAGGATGATACCAACCTGTATGCCAAACTGAGCAAGGAAAAGCCCACAAGGCCTCAACCTTACACAGAGAACTGTAGGCAACTACAGAATGCTGGGAGCATGAGAGGTGGTCTTCTCCAGGGAAGAGCACACCAACTGGTAGTGCACTGTCAAATGGTCAGCCCTGAAAACATACATACAAGTAACATTATAGAGACTGAACTGGTTATATTTAGGAATATATATATATATATATATATATATATATATATATATATATATATAAAATGTACATATGTTTTGTTTTTATTTTTTGTTTTTTTTTTTTTGAGACAGGGTTTCTGTAGCCAGAGTTTTCCTGTGTCCCACCTGGCCTGCAGTCAGGACAAATCTCTCTCACCCACGAGTCCCGCAGCCGCTGGACCCAAGTAAACACACAGAGGCTTGTGTTATTTACGAACTGTATGGCCATTAGCTCAAGCTTATTACTGACTAGCTCTTTCACTTAAACTCAGCCCATTTCTGTTAATCTATATGTTGCCATGTTTTCCGTAGATTTACCTGTGTGTCATTACATGCTGCTCCCTGGATGGCGGGCTGGCATCTCCTGACTCAGCCTTTCTCTTCCCGGAATTCTCCTTGTCTGCTTATCCTGCCTCTAATTCCTGCCTGGCTACTGGCCAATCAGCATTTTATTTATCAACCAATCAGAGCAACACATATTCACAGCATACAGAACATCCCACAGCAGGTTTCTCTGTGTAGTTTTGGTGCCTGTCCTGGATCTTGCTCTGTAGACTAGGCTGGCCTCGAACTCACAGAGATCCGCCAGGTTCTGTCTCCTGAGCGCTGGGATTAAAGGTGTGCACCATCACCACCCGGCGATATGTATGTACATATGTACATGTAGTAACAATTAGTGAAAAAAGACGCCATAAATTTGAAGAACAGGGAGAGGTATAGGGAAGGCTTTGGAGGGAGAAAAGGGAAGGGAGAAATGTTGTAATTAAATTATAATCTCAGGCAGTGGTGGCACACGCTTTTAATCCCAGCACTCGGGAGGCAGAGGCAAGCAGATCTCTGAGTTCAAGGCCAGCCTGGTCTACAGACTGAGCTCCAGAACAGCCAGGGCTATTACAAAGAGAAATCCTGTCTTGAAAAACTGAAAAACAAAACAAAACAAAACCGTAAATTATAATATCAAAAAAATTAAAAAAATTTAAAATCAGATGCATTATATGTTTGAAGTGGTTAATAAGGAAATACCACATTCTAATTTGTGTAGTATACTGACAATTATGTAGAAGAATATGATGTCTTCAAGATAATGTTTTTAAGGAAATAATGGTTTATATTTTATAATTTGTATATATTTTGTATAAATTTGGGATGGTCTACAAATATTTGAAAATCTTTACTTTGATAAACCTTGAAGTTCCTTTTCATGTCATCTCTCTGGAAAGGATTTTCTTCATACAGTGTCTCAGGGACTCTGAGACACCAATACTTAATAAAATGAGCCTTTATTTATTTATTTATTTATTTATTTATTTATTTATTTATTTATTTATTTTATATTTTTACAGATGAAACTCTCCTGATTAATATGATCTGTGGGGTAGTGTCAGGAGTGATTTCATCTACTATAGCCAATCCCACTGATGTTCTAAAGGTAAGAGAGATGTCTGCAATGTGAGTTGAAAGACCACAGCTTTAACTCAGATTCAAGTTCAGATTCTTACCTGTCCATTGTTAGTTCTAAATTCTTGGGTAAATTTCTTAACCACGTAATGTCTCATTCATTCTTGTTTTGGAATGAAGATAACGCAGTGCTTATAGCATAAAGTTGTTAAGAATTAGAGATAATATATGTAAACTTGTATAACATTATGCTTCATAGTAGATGTTCAAAAATATTTTAAGGTAATATGCATTAATCCATTGGTTTTCAGCCTGGGCTTTGCTATCCATTACAGGTTCTTTTCAAAGCTCTGCAGGGAATTGATTTCTGGATTCCTTATTCTGTTTATATTCTTCAAGTGGTGTGAGAATGAATTTGTGTTTCTAATAGCCTTTTTCCCATTTTACAAAACAAAGGCATATCCCTTATCTATTCCAAATCTTCAGATGGTGTATTGATCTGTAGCATAAACTGAGACATCAAACTAGGATAGATCGAGGTAGAGTTTTTTAGAGAAGTTTCTTTTCATAACTGCTTTACCTTAAATTTATACTGTTTCTGTCTTTCCTTATCTTGTCTACATTAAAGATGAGCTTTGACTTTCAATGTGATATATCTTGGATTTTGCTGATTTATAAGAATGTGCTTGGACTTCTTTAGTGTTTTATCAGTCACAGAATGAAACACTTATTTTAATGCCAGCCTTCAGCTTTATCTGACAAATGGTAAAAATTTCCTTCTTAATTAATAAAGCACTAAATGTATGATAAAACTATGTGAGGGAATCACAAATTGGGATTTTTGTTTGTTTTTCTGAAACAGAATCTTATGTAGTCCATTCTAGCTTTGAACTCACTGAGTAGCAAAGAATGGCCTTGAATTCCTGGTCCTCCTGCCTTACTGGGAATACAGGTATTTACAACCATGAATCTCAAGTTTAAAAAATATTGTTTTATGTGTGTGGGTGTTTTGCCTTCATGTGTGTCTGTGTGTCTGTGTACCACGTGCATGCAGTGTTCATGGAAGCTGGGAGAGGACATCTGAGTCCCTAGAACTGGAGTTACAGACAGTTGTGAGCTACCATGTGGGTGCTGGAATTGGGACTAGGTCTGCTGGAAGACCAGCAAGTACTCGTAACTGCCGAGCCATGTCTCCAGGCCGGAGTTATGAGAAAAAAAATGTCAAATTCATTGCTTATAATAAGAGAAAGTACAAATTAGGATCCAGGATAATGCAACCAAGTGGTAGGAGAGTCAGTCACCTTACAGCAATAACAGCAGAGTCTATAATACATAAGAGAATACTCAGTCCGATCTATAGGGGTTTCTTCCGGGACTTTGCCCCAGTGAATAACAAAATCCTTGGATGCTCAAGTCCCTTACATAGAATGAAACAGTATTTGTGCATAATCTGTGTGTATTCCCTTAGATATTTTAAATCCACTCTAGATTGCTTATGATGTTTAATATAATGTAAACATATATAAATAGTTGCTATATTATTCCAGAAATATTGACGAGGAAAAATTCTACAAGTGCAGTTTTTTTTCCAAAGATTTCTCAATTGGGGATTGGTTGAATCCACAAATATAAAACTGCAGACTATTTTGATCATTATTTGATTGTCTGGTATAAATTATCATTCTTTTTAAAAATGAAATTAGCTAGGTGATGGTGGCACACACCTTTAATCCTAGCACTCGGGAGGCAGAGGCAGGTGGATCTTTGTGAGTTCATTGCCAGCCTGGTCTACAGAGTGAGTTCCAGGACAGCCAAAACTACACAGAGAAACCCTATCTCAAAAAAGAAAATAAAAAAAGAAAGGAAAAAGAAAATTAAAAATTTAAATATTTTTTTGTGTATGTGTACTTTCCCTGAATGTATGCATGTGTACCTCGTATGCCTAGTGTCCATAGAGCCTGAAGAGGGCGTTGGATCTCCTGGAACTGTAAAGAGAGTTGTGAGCTGCTATGTTGGTGTTGAGAACCGAACCCAGGTCCTGTGGAATAACTCTGAGCTGACTCTTTAGCCCCCAAATTAAATTTATCATTATCATCATTATTATAATTTTGTGTGTGGGGCACATGTATGTACATGTGGAAGTTAGAGGAAACCTTTTGAAATCAGCTCTCTTTTGACAATGAGTTCTAGGGTTTGGACTCAAAAGAGAACAATGCTCATCTATAGAATCCCCATTCATATGTAAACCTCTATTAATATTTGGGTATGTATGATCATCTAGTCTTCTCACTTTGTTTATAGTTTTTTCTAAACTTCCCATGTTTTTGGTAAGAATTATATATACTGCTTTGCAGCACTTTTCTGTTTAACAGTTAATTTTTAACACTTTCTAAAGTCTACAAATACTTTAGGGGAAAATGTTATGGCTCCATTGTATTCTGTTAAATGGATGTCATCATTATGTAAGCAATGGATTGTTGATGTTGATTTTTGGCATTTGAATAGTCCCTAATATTTTACTGAACTAATTACATGCTTTTTTCAAATAGGGTCTTACTATGTAGTCATGACTGTCCTGGAACTCACTGTGTAGAACAGGTGGGCCTTGGACTCACAGAGATCCACCTGGCTCTGCCTCCTGAGTGCTGGGATTAAAGGCGTGTGTCACTGCGCCTGGCTCAAACTAGTTATATTTCACTGAAGACTTGTTATTGTCCAACTCCAGAAAAGATAGATTTACTATGGGAAATATGAGGCCGAATGAGAATCTTTACAGAATATACTTTGGCACAAATTATATAAAGTAATTCCGTAATTTTAAAGGAGTGAACTCACATTTTGGTTTTCTCTGTCAACATAAAATGTTCACTTCTTTTTGTTTTAGATTCGGATGCAGGCTCAAGGAAGTTTGTTCCAAGGGAGCATGATTGGCAGCTTCATTGATATATACCAGCAAGAAGGTACCAGGGGGCTGTGGAGAGTGAGTACTCTTTTACTGGTGCTGTATTTTACTCCTTACTTGATATTCATATTAAGCCATGAGATTGTGACTAACCCCAAGCAAGGTAAAGAGCTCCTTGCCACCCCTGAAAGGATCAACACTTACCAGCAGTTCCTATGTCTAGACATACAGTTTAGGGTTGTGTGTATGAGAAAAATGCCGTATTATTTGAGATAGCCATTTTGCTTTCCTAAACGTCACAGTGAATTTAGTGGTTCAGTATAGCTTTGTCAGTTTCAGATTAAACACAGTAATGTTTGTCTGTCATGGTCTCTACAGTGCTTATGTTCAAAGAGTATAACAGTGTTTTTAACCTTGTAATTATAAAGCATAAGATGTACCATAAAATATTGATAAAATTTACAAAAATGTGAGGAAAAATTCCAGTAGTTCCACCACTTAGAGATAATCACTTTGAACATTTTGTCATTATTGTCTAGTCTTTATTTATACTTTGCTTTTCTTTTAGATGGAAGAAAGTTTGTAATTATATTTATGCACAGAAAACTTAGCAGTGTACATTTAACCCAATGTAGTGGCGAGTTCTTTGGCCTTTGCCTTTTCCAGCTTGGCAATCCGAGCCACAGATTTAGGACCCAGGACGTTGCCTCCCAGTGGCGGCGGATCTCATCATATCTGTCGTTGTAATTGGTCCTAATAGCTTCCACCAGCTTAGCCAGAGCACCCTTGTCTTCCGAGTTAACCTGTGTGAAGGCAACAGTGGTGCATGTCTTCCTGTGGACCAGCCGCCCCAGCCTGGCCTTTCCCTTGATGATGCAGTAGGGGACCCCCATCTTTTGACACAGGGCAGGCAGGAAGACCACCAGCTCAATGGGGTCTACATCGTGGGCAATCACCACCAGCTGAGCCTTCTTGTTCTCCACCAAGGTGGTGACTGTATTGACCCCCGCTCGGAGGACAGGTGGTCTTTTAGTTGGGACGTCCCCTTTGCCAGCAGCTTTCTTCTCAGCACGGCCAGCAGCCTTTGCCTCTTCTCCTGCTTTGTCTCTGGCCTGTGCTTGTGAGCAAGCTTAAGCAGCTGGGTAGCTGTTTGCCGGTCCAGGGCCTGGGGAACTGGTTAATGGCAGGAGGTACTTTGAGCCGCTTGTAGAGGATGGCTCTTCGCCGCTGCAGCCTAATGTAGCGGGGCCATTTGACGAAGCGTGTGAAATCTCTTTTGGGCTGGATGTCCTGCCCAATGCCGAAGTTCTTAGGCCTTTTCTCAAACAAAGGATTCACCACCTTTTTGGCCTCCTGTTTCTTCACGGCGGGGGCCGGGGCCACCTTCTTCCCCTTGGCCTTCTTTCCCTTGGGCATCTTGCTCGGCTGGAGGAGAGAAAGAAAAGGGAATTGTGGGTAATATGTAAGCAGTCGCGGAGATCTATACTTCACCTTTTGCTGTCATTGTTGCAATAACTTTTTTGTTTTTGTTTTGTTTTGAGATAGGGTTTAGTAAGTAGCCCAGATTGGTCTTGAACTTGTGATCCTCCTGCCTATGTCTCCTGAGTGCTGAGATGTCAGGTCTGTTCCACTATACCTAACTTCTGTTGCAATACTTTTCCTTTTGAAACAGGATCTTACTATGTAGTCTTGGCTGGCCTAGAATGTACTATGTAGTCCAGGCTGGCCTCAAACTCACAGAGCTCCCCCTCCTCTGCCTCCTGAGTGCTAGGATTAAAGGCATGTACCACCACACTAGGCTATTGAATAACTTTTTATTCTGTTGTGATCATTGAATTATTCTAAGCAAATAAGACTATTATTAGAATATGCAAAGAGAGCAGAATGGCATGGCAAGTCCATTGATAGACTTTTAAATAAAATTGAGAGCTTTATTATTTTCTTTCCTTTATAATTTTCTACAGCTAATTCTTACTTTAAAAATTCAAACAAAATAGAGCTGAAAGAATTGAACTATGAATATGCATGATCAGGATTAGACAACTGATAATGTTTTGGCATAATTACTTGATCTGTCTCTTTGAGTACAGAAGCACACACACTATTTTGCTAAATGATATAATAGTATGTCATAGACATTATGAAAGTCCCCTAAACACTTCAAGATGTGTCTCATAAGAAGAAGGTAGAGATGACTCATCAGTTAAGAGCACAGACTGTGTTTGCAGAGACCTGAGTTTGGGCTAAATGTAATGGCAGGTAGCTGCACTCATGTGTGCATACCCTTTCATAGACATACACATAATTAAAAATAAAAAGGAAAATAAATTTAGAAAAAGAACAAAACATTCTCTATGCTAACAATACTATTGTCAATTGTAAGAAAGTTAATAGTACTTCAGGGGCTGAAGAGATAGCTCAGTGGTTAAGAACACTTGCTGCTCTTGCAGAGGAAATAGTTGGGTTGCCAGCTACTACATGTCAGCTTTACCATCCATAACTCTAGTTCCAGGGGGATCAAAGCCCTTTTCTAACTTTTTCAGGAACCCAGGCACACACATGATACATAGATATACATGTAGGCAAAACATGCATATGCATAATAAATAAATCTGAAAAAAGAACCTAATACTTAAAACCTAGACCATATTAAAAATCTGCCTATTTATGAGACCAGGATAGTTTTTTTTTTTTTTTTGGTTTTTTGAGACAGGGTTTCTCTGTGTAGCTTTGCGCCTTTCCTGGAACTCGCTTTGGAGACCAGGCTGGCCTTGAACTCACAGAGATCCGCCTGCCTCTGCCTCCCGAGTGCTGGGATTAAAGGCGTGCGCCACCACCGCCCGGCTAGGATAGTTTTCATATAGTGTACTTCCGTGTGGTCTTTGGCTTGTTCCTCTATTGCCTGAAACTTGAGACTACTGACTTTCTTACATTCATTCTAAACCTTTTGCATCCAGGTAAGAGGTGCATGTTTGGTTATACCACATTAAGCTGTGCAGAGATGCCTACTTAGTCATATGATGTCCAGTAGCTCTTGCTGTCGTAAAAGGCAAACTTTTCATCCTTTTGCAATTAGCAGGTAATTTATGAGGTGAAATTCTGACAACATGCATATATCCCAATACCTAATAATTGAATATAACTACTTTTATGGCCACACTACTTGTATGATCCTGGCACATAATGTACAGAAGCAAAGTACATTGTGTTATGTATTCTTTTGATATAGACATAACTTTTTACTTTATGATCATAGCACCATTAATGATCCTTGAGGTTTGCTTTTTGATAACAGTAGGGTGTACTTTCCTGATTAGTCCAATTTATAGCAAGAACTAGAACATTTTCATGAATTGATGTCAAGAGACAAAGACCAAACAATGAGATTATAAATTAGGTTAGGGGAACCCAGACATTTTATTTTTAATTTTACTTGTGGTAATTGTTATACAATACACATAGAATTTCAATAGTATTGAATCTATTCACATTGTTTGCAACCAATATCCAGAACTTAAAAAAATATTATTTTTATTAACATATATTAATTATAAACAATGAGTTTCATTTCACCCTTTATTACCTTCTACTCCTATTGAACCCTGTCCTCTTTCCAGTTTGTCTCCCTCTACTTCCATGTTTTTGTTTTTATTTGTGAACCAATGTGTTTAATTAGTTTTACTTACAGGAGCATGGATACCTTACCAATGTGTATATCACTAAAATAAAATGTCTTTTCCTCCCCCAGCAACCATTAACCATCTATAGATCCTCAGGCGGGGGTGGGGCCTCATGAGCCTCTCTGTGCTCCACGATGAATTCAGAATTCATTGAAATGCAATGCATGCAAAACTGAGACTCTATAACCACTAAACAACCATTCTTACTTTCCCCTACCTCCTGGCAACTCCCATATTACTCTCTGTCTTTGTGAATTTGTCAAGTAACTCAAATAAGTGGATTCATCTAAGTTTGCCCTTTTATGAGATTTCATTTAGCACAGTGTCCCTGAAATTCATCAATGCAATAGAATGTATTTGAATTTCCTTCCTGTTAAAGATTGGATAATATTTATGTGTGTATATTATTTAAACACTTCACAGGCAGACTGTATACACACACACACACACACACACACACACACACACACACACACACAAATATGCACACACAGTTTATCTATTCAACCACGGATGGATGTTTGGGCATTTTCATTTTTTGGGCTATTGTGAATGATGTTGCAATGAACATGGGTATGCAAATATCCTTTTGGAGACACTATATTTAATTTTTTTGGGTACATATATAGAAGTGGAATTGCTGGATTATCTGGTAATTCAGTTTGATTTTTTGAGGAGTTGACATAGCTATCATTGTTTTCCAGACTACTTAACATTATTAAGGCACATAATGAAAAGAAGTAAAAGTATATTTTGTTATGTGTTTTCTTGAGATATACTGTTTTTTCTGTCCCACCTGCCAGCTCCAAAATAACCATGCAGAGACTTATTATTAGTTATGGAAGCTTGGCTGATAGCTTAGGTTTGTTTCTAACTAGCTCTTATTTTTTTTTTTTTCGAGACAGGGTTTCTCTGTGTAGCTTTGCGCCTTTCCTGGAACTCACTTGGTAGCCCAGGCTGGCCTCGAACTCACAGAGATCCACCTGGCTCTGCCTCCCGAGTGCTGGGATTAAAGGCGTGCGCCACCACCGCCCGGCAAACTAGCTCTTATAACTTAAATTAACCCATAACTTTTGTTCTATGTTCTTTTACATGGCTCGGTTACCTTTTCTTAGTAATACCCATACTGCTTGCTCTGTGTCCCTGGCATGTCCTCCTCCTTCCCAGCATCTTGTCTACCCCCTCTACCCCCAAAATCCTGCCTACCTATTGGCTGTTCAGCTTTTTATTAAACCAATCTGAGTGACACATCTTCACAGTGTACAAAAAGATTATTCCACAACATTTCTTCCTTTTTGTAAAAGGAAAGGTTTTAACTTTAACATAGTAAAACTACATATAATAAGAACAATTACCAGGTAAGAATTACATTTACAATGTCAAGTCCATTTGTATTTGGCAGTTTCAAAGAAAATGCTCCATTATTTATCCTATCTTGGTGAGTCCAAAGTGTTTTTTTTAACCTAATTTACCTTCTATCATAACTAAGGAAAAGTATAACTATAACTATCTAGTCTTCAACTCCATCAAAGACCTTATAGGACATAATATTACCTGAATAAACAAAGCACATTGCAAGCAACTTCAAAAAATATAGAAATGACAGATATCTGGCTAGTTGGACAGTCATCCAAAGTTCCTCTGCAACAGTGGGGCATCCAATCTTTGGCCTACAGGCCTAGAATATCTGGCAGACTTTTTTTATGAAGCAGGGATTTTGAAGGACTGTTCCGCCTTATCTTGGCAAAGTTCAGCATTCTTTTCCCTTTGTGTCCTGTTTGTCCAGTTTGTACAGCATGTTGTCAGCAGTCAAGGCAAGAGCAGCTTCTTGCCCAAATGGCTGGTTTTGCCACAATGAAAGCAAACTCGATATGGAGGTTCTTTGATGCCCATTATTCTTTCTGAAGTAAATTGGTGCTGTCAGGAGCAGAGGTATCACACTGTCATGAAAAGTCTCAGGTTATTAAACATCTTAAATGCCATATTCTGTTGGTCTTTGAAGTGTTGAAGATTACATATATATCTAAAATATATTTATTTAATCTTGAAAATACACCCAATATGACTACAAGTTTGATTATTATAAATGACTATTAACCTGCATTTCTTAATTATACATTACATTTTAAATGAGCTGCATAAGCACAATACCACAAACAAGAACAGAAGCATACATACAGCATAACAAAAATAATTTTAAATTTGTATCAATATACCAAAATCCATACCAATGTAAAAATTTTAAGACTAGTGGTTGTTCAAAAGTAGACTCAACAATCTGCCCTTTTATCCCATCATCCCATCATTTCTTTTTTCTTTTTTTTTTTTTTTTTCGAGACAGGGTTTCTCTTGTGTAGCTTTGCGCCTTTCCTGGAACTCGCTTTGGAGACCAGGCTGGCCTCGAACTCACAGAGATCCACCTGGCTCTGCCTCCCGAGTGCTGGGATTAAAGGCATGCGCCACCACCGCCCGGCTTATCCCATCATTTCTATACTATATTATCCCTTTTTCTCTTCAGAAAGAGATCCCTGAATCTAATCTTGTTTGTTCAATTTTTTTGACCATGACCGATAGCAATTTGTAGTCAACTCCCCTAAACAGTGACAAGTATCCATAACCCACCGAATGACCAAAAACCACCCACTCCATCTCTTGGGAATGTGGGCATTGTGTTCTCTAGACTGCTTCCTGTTGTCTGGGGGCACTGTCATCTTTGGGGGACTCTGAGAAAATTAGGATAATGATCAAGTCCTGGCTGGAATAGTCTATGAGTCTGGACCATCTCAGCCAGCAGGCTTGAAGCTGTTCTGGATGCAGAACTCTGAGCACATGCAACAGAGGGACTCTGAGAGGCTGGATCATTTGAGCCACCCATTTTCATTGGTTTGTGGTCCCCTTGCTCTGAAAACACACAAATTTTCAAAGGTGACATACATATTTGCATTAACACAAGTATGGACTGTGACATACATATCTGCATTAACACAAGTATGGACTGTGCATTGTACACAAGCCAGCCAAAGACCATGTTTTGTTTTATGATTGAGCAGGTAAAATATACATCACCCATCTTGTAGTTATTTTAGGTTTATTTTTTTCATGTTTGTAACCAGGATTTTCAGGGGGGCCTCCCCAATCAAATCTGGTATCTATTAACATTGAACAAATCCACGGTCTTTTTTTTTCATGTCGAAAGAAAATCATAACCTCTTTCCCAAATGAATACGATTTTTGAGTTCCATTTTAAAGTTAAGGCATTCTTAAAGTTTCTAGGTTGGTTTATTTCCACAGTCCCTTTCACAATCCAGTGTTTCCCAGCAGCTATCCTTTGCATCAGCAATCAAAAAATTCAAAGACAATACAACAGCATTCAGGATTCAGACTCCCTGTGTATTTCCCATTACTACATGCCTTATTCTTTTTTTAATTACTTTACTCTTTCTTTAAAGCATTTACTCTATTATTTTTAAACCATTTGTTCATTTATTTTTATGACTGTATATACTCTTTTTCTTTTTTTTTCTTAAGCCTACACACATTGTTAAACACTGCAATTATTTAGAGGTTTTTTCCATCTGAACCTGCTTTTCTGTGCATCTGTAACCTTTTCTGCCTGCATTAGCAAAATCTTAAACCACCACGCAGTTTATGGCTCAAACCCTCAGGCCGTGGCTGGGAGGCATGTCTCTGTATTTTGGCCTGCATAAGAGACTATGGGATTAGGAAGCTGCATTTGACTCCATTTTTGTGTTTGGAATCTTTTTAAAAGCTTTTTCATGTTTTATGTTGAAATATGTGCCCGGACAGTGGGCACCGTATGTAGTGAGTCTTTCTCTCTCCTGCCAGTGAGCTCCCAAATAATGACACAGAGCCTTATTATTAATTATTAAAGCCCAGCCAATAGCTTAGGCTTGTTTCTAACTAGCTCTTATAACTTAAATTAACGCATTACTATTAATTTACTTTCTGCCTTGTGGCTTTATTACCTCATCTCTGTAGTGCTCATGCTGCTCACTCCATGGCATTTTTTCATTCTTCCCAGCATCCTCTTTGCCCTGAAAATCCTGCCTAGCTATTGGCTGTTCAGCTTTTTATATAAACCAACCTAAGTGACACATCTTCACAGTGTATAAAAGGATTATTCCACAAGAATAAATACATTTTATTTACATGTAAAAATATAGTTCTGAGGATACCTATAAAAGTATAGTTCTGAGAGAAGTATATCCCAGTGTGGATACTTTGCCTAGCATGCATGAATCCATAGGTTCAGTCCCCGGTATGCCTGCATACAAATCTATGTTGACACTTTTCTTAATTAAACTCCAATTTTGTTTCAAATTTTTAAAAAAATTCAAAAATTTCAACAAAGAAATACATTTACTTTCCCCTCTGCAAATATGTGATCCTTTTAGTCTGTTTAATATTCCTGCCTTGGTTGTAACATTTGGTCCTGAGAAATTTCAAGGTGTTCCTAACTCCTCTGTACTGGGAAGTGGTAACAAAATGGAACTTCTATAGGAGTTGGAGAGACAGTTGTGTGCTAAGGCTTGTCTGGTGAGCTGGAGTATACCTCACCTGTTCAAAGAGGATAGCTGCTTTTTAGCTGTGGTTTGTTG
The DNA here is from genome assembly GCF_949786415.1 of Peromyscus eremicus. NCBI lineage: Eukaryota > Metazoa > Chordata > Mammalia > Rodentia > Cricetidae > Peromyscus > Peromyscus eremicus. The sequence goes on from NC_081439.1 coordinate 109,551,112, forward strand.
CTGTCATGCGTTAGTGGGAAGCTGTGTGCGGCTAAATTTTGAATTCTCTTTTTTTCCCCCAGATTTATTTATTTTTATTTTATGTGCGTGTGTCTTTTGCCAGAATGTTCTATAAGTGCACCACATGCATGTAGTGCCAGCAGAGGCCAGAAGAGGGCATCAAATACCTTCGAATTGGAGTTAGGGAAAGTTGTCAGCCGTTATGTGGGTGCTGGAAAGTGAATTTAGGTCCTCTGTGAAAGCAACAAGGGCTCTTAACTAACTCTGAGCCATCACTCCAGCCCCTAAAATTTGATTTTTCAAGAGAAGCTAGAAACTTGCATTTTTATGTGAAATCCCTTAATTGACAACTAACCAAATCTTTTAGAAATGTTGTATAGGCCACATAAATAATATCTGTGGAGTGAAATCAGTCAATATACCCTAAATTAGGACCTTATTGGTCACCGGTGTGGTCTTATGGGCATGCTCATTCTGTTTAGCAGAGTGAGGTAGATGGGAGAGTCATAGAGCAAGCTACTGTTAGGCTAGGTCAGCAAGATCAACGTTGGCACAGCTGCATCACCTGTAATTAGGGTTTGGGAATTCAGAGATAATGAAATACTTTAATATAAAAGTTGCCTCAGAAAGTATTTATCTACATAATATGTTATTTTCAGTTCTTAAATTCTATTTATTTTCATTGATTCTCTATTTTTTTGTCCAAGTGTACTTAACAAATCCCTTATACATAATTAAGGAGTAATGTGGATTGTGCGGATATTTCTGTTGGTAAAATGTTTGATGTACAAACAGGAGGACCTGAGTTTGATTGCCATTACCCCCATAAAATGATCAACAGCCGGACACGGTGGTGTGCACTTCATTTCCAGTATTGGAAAGGCAGAGATGGGTGAATCCCCAGGCTCGCTGGCCAGCCAGCATAGGCTGGTATGTGAGACCCAGGTCTCAATGAAAGACCCAGTCTCAAAAATCAACGTGGATAGCTCCAGAGGATTGTTCCCATGCACCTGCCCACACACAGAAGGAGCCAGGATCAATGAAACTTATAAAGGCAAAACATTCCTTGTGAAAATTTTAAAAAATGATGAGCATAAAAAACGAGGGCCTGGTGAGATGGTTCACTGGGTAATGACACCTCTCTCCAAGCCTGATGACCTGAGCTCAATCTCTGGGACTCACGTGATGGACAGAGAGAACTGACTCCTGCAAGATGTCCTCTGACATCCACATGGGTAGTCTGCATGTGTGTACTTACACATATAACACAAACACACACAAAATTAAAATATAATAAAAAATGGATAAAAGGAAAGTATAAAATGAAACTACCTTATCTCTAATCCAACAAACAGATAAAATGTTTTAATATATTTCCTACTAATCCTTTCTGAAAAGTATATACCCTTTCTCTCTAAACTTAGAATAGCAGTGCTGGATATAATTTCATATCATGCATTTAAAAAATTCATCAGGACAACTTTAAGTGTCATCTATCTTTTTTTTTGAGACAAGTGTAACACGAATTTCTAAATGGTCTTATTAAACAAAAAACTTAGGGGAGCCAGGTATTGGAGTGAACGCTGGAAGATCAGAGAAGCAGAACAAGCCACAGCTAACCTCACCTCGCCAACTTCTCAGCCGCTCCTGTTTCCTCAAACTGGAAGCCTCTGAGTCCTCACCCAAATGGATCTCAACTGAACTGCTGCTGAAAGCCTAAAAGCTTAAAAGCCTCTAGTTTCTGGTCCTCACTCCTTATATACCTTTCTGCTTCCTGCCATCACTTCCTGGGATTAAAGGCGTGTGCCTATGCCTGGCTGTTTCCAGTGTGGCCTGGAACTCACAGAGATCCGGATGGATCTCTGCCTTCAGAATGCTAGGATTAAAGGTGTGTGTGCCACCATTTTCTGGCCTCCATGTCTATCTAGTGGCTGTTCTGTTCTCTGACCCCAGATAAGTTTATTAGGGTGCACAATATATTGGGGGACACAATATCACCATAGACAAGAATCTCTCATTGGCCTGGAACTTACTAAGTCCGCTAGAGTGGGTGTTTAGAAAGCCCCAAGGATCTGTCTTTGCTCACATCACTGGGATAATGACAGAAGTCTGACTTGTCATGCATTACCAGCTGTCTGTGGTCACGAGAGTTGTGATAGACATATTCTGTTGGTTCACTGGTCTCTCGCTGCAGAAGGGCCTGTAAGGGAGGAACTGTTTTCCTTTGCCCTTACCTCAGCTTTTCACACTTGTCTTTCACCCTAGTGTTATCCTTTCTTCTCACCCTCACATTCTGGGAGTCACACTGGGAAGTTTCCTTTCCTCATTTCACTGACTTTCGTTGTCTTTTTCAATTTTTTTTTTTAAATTTTAGAGACAAAATTTCATTGTGTAGTTCTGGCTGACCTCGAACTTGCTATGTGGACTTGAACTCACAGAGATCTACCTGCTTCTGCCACCCAAGTGCTGGGATTAAAGGTGTGTGCCACAAAGCACAGCTGCCAATGTTTGTATTATTTTGTCACTGTAATGAGTGTGGACTCACGTCTCACCTTGTTTAGAGAAACTTACTCTAGTACTGCAGATTGAGCTTAGGGCCTCCTGTGTCCCATGCAAGCGCTCTACCACGGAATTATATCAGCGATCCTTTTTCTTCTTTTATAGTTTGAGAGAGAGGATCTCACTCAGTAAGGCTAGCCGTGAACTCATTCTGTAGTCAACACTGTCCTTGATTTTAGGGTTCTTCCGCCTTAACATCATGAGTAGCTGTGATTAACTGCCAAGACTAGATCACCAGGCCTATCATTTTAAAAAAAACCTTTTGTCAGTGTATATTATAGAAAATGAGTTTCATGGTGAGATTTTCATATATGTATATAGCATGTTTTGATTGTCTTCATCCTCCCATTGCATGTAGTTTCCCTCTAATTCCCTTCATCTTCACAGATTATCCCCTTTGTGCTTTGATGTCGTGTGTGTGTGTGTGTGTGTGTGTGTGTGTGTGTGTGTGTGTGTGTGTGTAAGCATTTGTGTGGGTGACAGAGACTAATAACCTTGGATGTGATTCCTCAAGAGCTGTCTACCTTGTTATTTTGAGACAAGGTCTCTGACTAGAGGGAGTCTTCTCTCTTCCTCCTCTTTACTGAGATTACAAATATGCATCACCACTCCCCATTTTTAAAAAAATGTTGACTCTGAGAGTTGAAGTCAGCTCCTCATGCTTGTATAGGAAGTGCTTCGCTGATTGAGCCCCTTAAGACTTAAAGAAAAGATTTATTCTTAGTATTTTTAATTACGTGTATCTCTGTGTGTTTGCAGGTTCTCTTGGAAGCCATGCCAATGGATGCCCTGGAGCTAGAGTTACAGGCAGTTGTGACCCACCTGACATGGGTGCTGGGAATCGAACTCAGGTCCTCTGCAACAGCAGTGCACGCTCTTAGCCACTGAGCCATCTCTCCAGCCCCTCTTAAAATAAAAAAATCTATATTTATGTGTTTGGATGGCCTGCATGTATGTCTATTTACCACATGAGTGTGTAGTGCCTGCAGAGGCCAGGCAAGGGTATTGGATCCCTTGGAAATGGAGTTATAGATGCTTGTGAGTTGCCACAGAGGTGATGGGAATTGAACCTTAGTCTTATTTAAGAACTACCAGTACTCTTTAACTGCTGAGCTGTTTCTTCAGCCCCATAGGGTGTTGTTTGTTTTTAACTGAGACAGGGTCTAACTATATAGCCCTGGCTGACTTGCAACCTGCTGTGTAGACCAGGCTAGTCTAGTACTTAGAGATCTGCCTGCCTTTGCCTCCTGAGTGATGGAATTTAAATTTAGGGTTAACGTGCCTGGCCTCCTTAAAACTTTTTATATGGCCTAAAATATGTTGTATTTTGTAGAAAGTTCATGGGCTACTGAGAAGAATTTGTATTATATAGCTTGGGTATGATATTGGGTATAATATTCTGTAGACGTGCATGTCTCTTTTGTCCATTTTATCTGTATTGTAGTTAAACTGTTTTTTTTTGTTTTTTTGCCTAGATGAGATCTGTTGGTGGCAATGGGTTACTGAAGTCGCTCAGTACGATTGCTTCTATACCTACTTGTCGCTTTATGTTGGTCATGTTTGTTTTATGAAATTGGGTGCACCAATATTTGGTACATGTATAGATGCAGTTGTTATATTTTCTTGGTTGATTATTCTATTTATTAATATGTGGTGACCATCTTTCCTTTCTTTGCTAGAGATTGAACTCTGGGCCTTATACCAGACAAGTAGTGTATTACTAAGCCATAGCCCCAGCCAGGGACCTTCTTTAGTTTGTCTTAATAATTTTGCTTTGAAATCAGCTTAGGGAGTAGCTAGTTCTGTTTACTTTCAGATTCTCTTTGCTTTGAATATCATTTTTTGTTACTTCCCATGTAGTATGTCTTTGCTAGTGAGGCAAGTCATTTACAGATAACAAACACTTAGGTCTTGAGTGTTCTTTTAATTCCATATAGCCAGTCTGTGGCTTTTTAATTAGTGACTTAATATCATTTACACTTAAGGCTGTTATTGAAAAGGTATGCACTCTTCTGTCTCTTTCTTATCTTAGTCATTGCCTCATTTTAAGAGTTAATAACAATTGATTCTTCTCTCCTAATTCTTATTTACCTGCTCTATCAAGATTTATTCTTTCCTAAGGACTCATGATTATATATTTTTAAAACATTTTTATTATGTACATTTGTATGTATTTATGTATGGGAATGTGTTTGTGAGTGCAGATGCTTTGGAGTTCAAGTAGAGGCAGGGGATCCCCCTGGAGTTGGAGTTACAGGCAGTTGTGATCTACCTGATGCAGGTGCTAGGAACTGAACTCAGGTCCTCTGTAAGAGCTTAGAGGTCTCAGCCCCTGATGCAATCCACAGGTAACAGGACTCGCTGCTCACTGTGGAGGATGGGAGCACATTCTGTCCTCTTCCTCCGTGCCTCACACTTCCTTCCGCTTAATTTCAGTAGGTCTGTGTTAAACTCTCTCTCTATGTGACTTTTTCTGATGGGCATCTTCCATCCAGACACTGTGACAGGGTATCCCTAGGTGTCCTAAGTATTCCTATTCTTGAGCTTGTATTCCCCCCGCTCCCCCCAACCCCAGGTTTTCAGTTCTGTAGAGTAGCTCAGTCAAGCAACAGGCCCCCTCTCAAGATGATATCTGATTATTACACTCTAACATTTGGGCAGTGATGCAGTGGACTGCTTCTCCAATGATAGCCTGCCGTCCGGGAACACTCAGTGTCACACCAGATCTCCATATGTGATTTAAGGCTTGCAGGACTGCCACTTAGTTCCACTTGGACTGCCCGGATTCTACTGCTTATGTGTGGTTGCTACGTAGCATCTTTCTCACCCTCTTGATGGGGCTGGAGCTATGGACTGTTCCTTAGGTCCCTTTGCCTCACCTTTCTGTATCTCTGTGTTTTTAACCTCTTCCTTGATTCCTCATGTTCTCTTTCTGTCCTTGTAATACCGACTCCCCATTGTTGCCCTGATGTCTTATTTTGGGCATCATATGGAAGGAACCGTCTAACTTGCCACTTTACTACCGAACTCTGCCCTCTTCAGTACCTTTTCCTTTGTGATTTTATTTTTTCCTAACAGCTTTTTTTTTTTTTTTTGAAGCAGGGTTTCTCTGTGTAGCTTTGTGCCTTTCCTGGAACTCACTCGGTATCCCAGGCTGGCCTCGAACTTACAGAGATCCTCCTGGCTCTGCCTCCCGAGTGCTGGGATTAAAGGCATGCACCACCACCGCCCGGCCTCCTAACAGCTTTATTGGGAAAATTCACATATTGTAAAAATTTTCATCTTTAAAATATACAATTATATCAGGTGGTTTCATAGATTTATGCCACCATCTCTATTGTCTAAGTTGAGAACATTTCATTACCAAAAAGATAGTCATTCCCATCACTGCCAATCCTCAGAACACTATAAAACTTCGTCTCTTCTTTTTGTCTATATAGATTTGCCTACTTGACATGTTTCATCCAAGTAGAATTGTATGTCAGTCTTCAGGGAGTAGGTATGCACACCCTCCTGCCTTCTCCCTCCTTCCCTCCTCTCTTTCTGTCACCGAGCTATGCCCCAAGTCTCAGTATATCATTTCTTTTTGTGGCCAAATAACAATTCCGTTTTGGGGATATGCTGTATCTTTCATTTATCTATTCACCAATTAATGAGCATTTGGATTATTTTGTGCTTTTCAATAATATGCTAGCTATTGCTGTGAACATTGCTATGTACATTTTTTTGCATGAAAATGTGTTTTCAGGCCAGGTGATGGCAGTGCACACCTTTAATCCCAGCATTCCTGATGCAGAGGCAGGGGGATCTCTGTGAGTTCAAGGCCATCTGATCTACCGAGTGAGTTCAGGACCGGACAGCCAGGGCTGTTACACAGAGAAAGCCTGTCTCAAACAGCAGCAGCAGCAACAACAAAAGAAAGTGCTTTCAGTTCTCTTGGGTATAGATCTATGAAGGGAATTGCTAGGTCATTTGATAATTTTATGTGTAGTGTTTTGAGGAGATACCAAATGGTTTACCATGTTGGTGCTCCATTTTATGTATTTATCAGTAGTGGTGAGGGTTCCAGTTTCCTCACATCTTTACCACCACTTACTATTTTACTTAGAAAACATGACTGCAGTCATCCCAGTAGCTATGAAATGGCATGTCATTGTCGGTTTTTTTTTTTTTTTGAGACAGGGTTTTTCTGTGTAGGTCTGGATGTATTGGAACTCATTCTGTAGACCAGGCTGGCCTCAAATTTAGAGATCTACCTGCCTCTGCCTCCCAAGTGCTAGGATTAAAGGCGTGTGCCACCATTGCCTGACTATCATTGTGGTTTTGATGTAGATTTTTCTAATGACTGAATTATTTATGATTTTCAAGTATTTCTCCATTGTGTGTGTTATTTCCTCACTCCATGGTATTTTTTAAATTGCAAGGTTTTGATTATGGTGCGGTCCAACTTAACATATTTTATCTATATTGTCTTTTGTGCTTTGGGTGCTGGGAAGGGTTTTATTTGTAGTACAGAATGTCGATTAGGATTATAAACATCTCAGTGTTAGTCACTGATTTGAAAGAATGAACGATCCATTTCAGAGTTTATTTTTCCGGTAATTTCCACCATCGACCAATTTTGTTCACTTTTAAGGTATATGTCTGCTATCACTTTGGTTTTGTAGGGTGTGGTCCCAACTGCTCAGCGGGCTGCCATCGTTGTGGGAGTGGAGTTGCCAGTTTATGACATTACCAAGAAGCACCTGATACTGTCGGGAATGCTGGGAGACACCATTTTAACACATTTTGTGTAAGTGAGCTGTGTTTGATTCAGTCTCTGTGTTTAGCAGTTTGAACATAAAAAGCCTCTTTTACTGATATCCTCAGGTAGATGTATAACTGATATGTATGGCCTTAACACTTGTCTCCTATGGCCAATACTTCAAGCCTTCTGGATATTGTATAGTTTTAAATTTATTGCTATATATTAATTATATAAAATAGTGGGTTTTATTATGACATTTCTTGTTATTTACTTTTCTCATTATTTAATTAGTATATATTCATTATAGAAGATTATGTGTTTCAGTATGACATTTTCTCACATTTATATTATATAATAACGTAACATGCTCATATTCATAACATGCATATGAAGTACTCTGATTATATTTCCCCCAACCCATTACCTGCACTTATCCTCAGATACTGTGGACACCTGGCCACTTGGGAGCTGTGTATAGTGTAGAGACCTACTAGATGTTTGTATGATACTCTTTTGTTTTGTTTTGTTTTTCGAGACAGGGTTTTTCTGTACAGCCTTGGATGTCCTGGAACTTGTTCTGTAGATCAGGCTGGCCTCTAACTCAGAGATCCACCTGCCTCTGCCTCCCAAGTGCTGGGGTTAAAGGTATGTGCCACCACCACCTGGCTTGTATGATAATTTTAGACAGCTTGTACTTTATTTACTTACATATTTTAGAGGAAAGGCCTCATAGAGCTCAGACTGGCCTCAGATTTACTGTGAAGTCAAAAATTACTTTGAATTTCTGATCCTCCTGCCTTTACTTTCAGAGTGCTAGAATTACAGATGTGCAAAACGCACTAGCACAACCTGTTTCTTCAATGCTACGGATCGAAGCTAGGGCTTCATGCTTGCTAGGCCAACACTGAACTGAGCTGCAGCCCTGGTCCCACCAACCTGTACTTCTTATAAGCACATTATTTTTCTTGCTTTTGTTTTTCCTTATCTGAAGGGAAATTTGCTCTTAATGGGACCCAGAAAAAAAGGGTCAAATTTTGTAGAGTTTCTGAAGCTAAACAGTTTTTGGATGAAGACTATTTCTGCTCTCATCTTGCATTTTCTTTGTCGTGTAACCTCTATGATATTCTGCTACTTAAATGCATTTGGCATATGATACTGTGGTCAGAAAATTTTATGTAACTTATCAGTGGTACAGGACACTTCCTGCTTAGGGATGTCATTAGGTCTATGGACTATGTCCTCTCTAAAAGAGGCCGAGTTTTAGAATGAGAAGGGAAGGGACAGCCTTTCATTAGAAAGTAGTTTCTTTCTCTTTAGATTATAATGAAGGGATGTCAGGCTTTATCCAATGGATCTGAGTTATTATACCTTTTGCCTTTGGCATAAGTTCTCTTTAAGTGGGCAAGTGGTGGAAGTGGGACTAATCTGTCTTCTTAAATTAGTTTTCTCCTTTAGTTCTAGCTTTACCTGTGGTTTGGCTGGGGCTCTGGCATCTAACCCAGTTGATGTTGTGAGAACGCGAATGATGAATCAGAGGGCAATAGTGGGCCATGTGGACCTCTACAAGGGTACATTGGATGGTATTTTAAAGGTATGTGTACTGTGGATTTGGGTTACACTTTCAGTTTTTCTTTGGTGTTTAAGACTTTTTTCAGTCTTTATTCTTCTTGCTGCATATTCTGAACATCAAACAACCATTATGTGTATTTTCAGTAGCTTCTGAGAATCATTCAAAGACAAATAACCTATCTCCTAGGAAATTTGCTAATGTGTAGTGCTTCTTAATATTATTCCAGTTCAAATGCTTGAAAATACAGGATACATATATTAATAGCACTTTGTAGAATTTCAAGATTTAATATATCTGAGGTCATGGAAGGGGAAGTTGGAAGGGGAGCAGGAAGAGTGGAAATGATATAAGTGAGTACTTATGTATGAAATTCTATTTTTTTTTAATTAGGAGGCTGGAGAGATAGCTCAGCACTTAAGAGTGCTGGTTACTCTCCCAAAGGCCTTGTGTTTAATTCCCAGCATCCACATGATACCTTACAACTGTCTATAATGCACATGGTATATGATACACATGCAGACAAAACACCTATACACATAAAATAAAAATTTTAATAGGATTTATAATATCCCATGTTTTCCAACCTCAAATAAGAGAGGCCCTGTCATAGAAAACCTGGTACTTAAGAAACCTCAAACCCAATACTTGATTTAAGTTCCAGGTTGTTCGGTTGATCACATTTTGCTTTGAGTATTCCTGTTGGGGTTGAATGTCATAAATGTATACAGAAGTATTGGTTATATTACTGCTATAAAAACGAATTCAGGGATAAAATGTGAAGGGGCCATATGGTTTTTCTGCTGTTATCAGTTTCATTGAACAGCTATTTGTTATTTATGGGGCACTATTTTAATAGCTAAAGGGAAATTATAGCTATTACTAAAGTACTGGCAGTTACAAATAGATAATCAATACAGCCTAAAAAGTGATAAAACTCAGAAATCTGTGGTAGGGAATTATATCCCACACTTGAGAAGTTTGAAATAAGTTCTCTGGAGATGTTAGTAAATTGCATAATAACTCATTTCTGTTGAATGCTGTATTGCATGAGAGGAGTTGTTCTAATGTGACTCCTAGGTATTCAGTCATTGAGTTCTCCTCATTACCCCACGAGGTAGCTATCGAAGCACTGAAGGCTCACCTTCCTTTGAGCTTCCCAGTTAGCAAGTAGGCTGCTGCAGTAAACTCAGACCCTTTGGCGCGAGGAAGCATTCTTAACTAAAACACTCGGTGCTTTCCTGATATTAGTGCTATAGGTTGGTTGGGTTATAAAGGGTGTTGAATGTTGTACTGAGACACTTGGAGATACTGAGAGCTTTAATCAGGTCCCATTTGTATTTTAAGTAGACCACTCTGTCTTTGTGGAAATAGGATCTAAGATAGTGGTTCTCAATCTTGGGTATACATTGAAATCACTCACTAATTCCACAGCTTCCATGTATGCCTTAGATCAATCAACTCAGAACCTGGATAATCAAAAGTTTTAGAATTTCACAGGTGGTTGTGTGTTCATCCAAGTTTGAAGACCACTAATCTAAGGGAATAAGGGTGGGGCAGTGAATGAGTCTTCTAAGTTTAACATGTTTCAGAATTACTTGAATTAATTCATTATGTCAGAAGTGGGACCTGAGAGTTTGTATTTCCAGGAAGTCCCCAGGTAGTACTGATTCTGATCTGGTTGACTTAAAGAGCTGTTGACCTGCAGATAAAGATGTTGATTAAAAGACTTGTGTAGTGATCTGAGTGAGAGAGGATGAAGGCTTGAGCCTCAATATGAGTGGGAGTATAGAAGGTAGGACAGAATTGAGAATAATTTAGTTGAGAATAATTTAATAATCGGGAATAATTAGAATAATAGAGTTTTGTTGAGATGATACAGGGAGGTGTGGGGAGGAGGGGATGTCAAAGATGACTTCCTGGTTTTGGATTTGGTGACCAGATAGTGGCATTTAGTGATGGAGACATCATAAGATGAATAGGGCTCAGCAGTTAAGAGTACTAGCTACTCTTGCAAAGGACCTGGGTTCAATTTCCAGCACCCACATGACAGTTTTATGAGCATCTGTAACTCCAGTCCCAGGGGATCCAACAGCATCTTCTGGCCTCTGTGAGCACAAGGCACACATGTGGTACATGGACAAACATTCATGCACATACAAAAATTTGAAAGAACAGATTTTATAGGAGACATTGGTTTTGATGCTTAGTTTGATGTGTATGAGGAGCAGCCCGTGGTATTTGGAGATATCAGGCCTAAGTTGGGGGAATTTTGTGGTTATAGGTAAGTGTCCTTGGGATCATTAGCATCCAGATAGGTATATAACCAAAGAGAAGATAGAGTAGTTCACAACCTTTGTACTTTCTGAGGATGCTAAAGTACTATACAGTTGTTTGCAGTAGAGGCTTGTGCCAAACTGTATCCTGCCGAGAACTGCTGTCTCGGTCGGTCACTACTTCTGTAAAGAAGTGTATAGTTCTTTAGTATCCTTTTCACTCCTCCACCCCCATTTCTCCCTTTCTACACTCCAAGTGCACCGAAAGTTGTCCAGCCCTAGACTTTTTTCTCCTAAGTGTTCATCCATATACTTTCTTAGATACCTGCTGTAATAACTTAAATGTGCCTTTTGCTTTTTCCCATTCCTATAGATTCTCCAGATCCATATCTTTTTCCACAAGAGCCTTTACTGACCACTGGACTAGATTATATATGCAAGGTTTCTTTTTTCCTTTTTCTTATTTATTTTTTCTTTATTTACATTTGTTTATTTTTTTAGAAAGTATCTTGCTATGTAGCTTAGACTTGTCTGAAACTCACTATTTAGCCCAGACTGGTCCCAAATACATGATTCCCCTGCCTCTGCCTTCTGAGTGTGCAGGGTTTCTTATAGTTTCTGTCATAGCATTAACCATTCTCTCTCTGTTCCTCCTCCCTCTCCCTCTCTCTCTCTCAATATATATTTAAATCTTCATTGAGGACAAATTAACATATTATTAAAATAATTCATTCAAAATGGTGTGTAGTATATAATGATGAGATGTGTATAACAATTACTTGGTCAATTTTTGAGCATCTTCATGACCTCTGTCTTTCCCATCCCCTCAGAACTAAGTAAACACTAGCTTACTTCCTATTTCTATCAATATGTCTGTTCTAGATATTTTATCAAAATGGAATCATATTGTATGACCTTTTTAATTGGCTTCTTTCAAAGTAGCATGCTTTCAAGGTTCACCCATAGTAGCATGTATCAATTCTTTGCTTTTTATTGCTGAATAAAATACTACATTGCATGACTGTATCACATTTTATTCATATTTAGTACTTTTTATTGGAATTGCTTTTACTGTTTGTCCCAGTAAAGCTTCATGAAAACAGAGCTGCATACATTTCCATTTATTAGTTTTTCCAGGGCAAGTTATTTATTAAATCAAGGTATTCAAGGTATTCATTTATTACCCAGCAACAGATAGCTTATACTGTCAGTGCCCCTATGGAAGGTATGTGCTAGTGATATTGACAAGCAAATACACAAATTGATATAGACAGATAGGTATTGGTAGATATTAATATATTAATAATCATATTTTGATATATTTATTGCAGAACTCTGTTATCTGTGTTTACCTGCAGAAGTTCTTATTTGTTTACACATAACCTGCTTCTTCAAATTTCCTGGAGAATTATAAGGATTCAGATGAGTTTTGGAACTGTTAGAGCATCATACTATTTTTTTATGTGTGCATTTATATTCAACAAAACTTTAATGTTCCAAGAGGTATGAGGTGGTGGGTATATAGAGGTGAACAAGGCAAACATTATTCATTCTCTATTGAAAGTTATAATGAGCCGGGCGGTGGTGGCGCACGCCTTTAATCCCAGCACACTCGGGAGGCAGAGCCAGGCGGATCTCTGTGAGTTCGAGGCCAGCCTGGACTACCAAGTGAGTTCCAGGAAAGGCGCAAAGCTACACAGAGAAACCCTGTCTCGAAAAACCAAAAAAAAAAAAAAAAAAGAAAGTTATAATGTAGTTGAGAGAGACAGACAAATAATTTTAGATAGAAGTAAATACTATGAAGAAAATAACAGCATATTGAAATAGCAACTTGGTGGTCTGAATTCCTTCAGCTAGGATGCTTAAGAAATCTTATGGATAATTTGGATAATGGGAAGGAGGTGGCCATGTGAAAACCTTGAAAAAACCATTTCATAAAGAAAGAGGAGATTATAAAAGGTCTGAGTTGAAATGAGTTTGACATATTAGAGTTAAAAATCAGGATTGTGTGGCTGAGTGTGGTGAAGGAATGAGAAAGTAGTAGGAAGTGAGTCTGCAGAGAGGGACAGACGGGTCTAAATCATGAAGGATCCTGCAGATTATTGCAGAGAATTTACAATTAGAATGAAGCCACCTGAGAACCTTTAAGTAGGAATATAATGTGGTCTGATTTATAATTCTGAAAGCTTGATTTTAGTTTGTAGGTGGAGATATTAGACCAATTAGGATTTTATTATGGTATTTGAGATAACGATAATTGGATTATGTCTGAAGTCTCTTGTCATTTAATTGTATATTTTTAGGTTATCTGCATCTCAGCTTTATTTTGAGTAGCTGTAAAAACGAAAACGGATTTTGGCTTGAGTCCTTCAGAATTTGCTGGAGGTCCATTAGTAGAAGCATATTATCTATGACTGTCTATCAGTAGTATCATTAGTATGTAATTATTTGTCCTCCCCACTCCCAAGTGGTTAATGAGGATACTTATTTCTAGATTCTTAATCTGCAGGATGAGAAGAGAGATATTTTTAAATCTGGCTGCTCATATCATTATCTTATTAAAATGTGTTCATTTCTTAAAACAATAGTAAAATTCATTTCACCAATGAAAAGGCAGAACAATTTTTCTCAGTATCTGACAAAACACCCAACATATTGCCATTACTTAATAGATATTTGTCTATTATATAAACTACTTTTTGCGTTTGGCAGAATTCAGCATATGACATCAGCTTTTGACTTTTAGTCTGTCATCTAAATCTTGAGACCATTTGGTGCATATAGAGACCCCCTACTATATAAATAAGGGCACCACAGTGCAGAGTAGCTCATGTTGTTCCTCACACATGGTCCTTAAAGCATTCACATGAAATATACCATGGAGTCACAATAACTTTAAAAATAGAAAACAGAGGGCTGGAGAGATGGCTCAGAGGTTAAGAGCACTGGCTGTTCTTCCAAAGGTCCTGAGTTCAATTCCCAGCAACCACATGGTGACTGAAAACCATCTGTAATGAGATCTGGTTCCCTCTTTGAGCCTACAGGGATACATGCAGGCAAAACACTGTATACATAATAAATAAATAAATCTTTAAAAAAAGTAGAAAACAGAGTTAGAGAAGGCAAGTGACTTTCTCAAGTCCTTATTCCCTTCCTTGTTTTCTTCATCCCTTTTATCATTTCTGGATACAATATGTATCAATATATTAATATCTACCAATATCTGTCTATCTATAACAATGTGTGTATTTGCTTGTCCACACTAGAATATACATTCTCTAGGGGCACAGACTGTATAAGCTATGTACTGCTGTGTAAAATAGTACTCTAAAACTCAGGGTCTTGAAAGAACAATTACTCTTTTCCAGTTTTGGCGGATCAGGAATTGAAAAGCAGCTTTGTTGAATTATTCTAGATTAAGACCTCTTAAGAGGTTGTATGTCAGCCAGGGCTTCAGTCGTCATCAAGGCTTGATTGGGGCTAGCATATCTGCTTCAAAGATGACTTGACAGTATTAGTTAAATGCTTCAGCTCTCTATGATGTAGGCCTCTCTTCATGGTATGACAGCTGGTTTCCTTCAGAGTGAATAATTCAAGAAAGGAGGAGATAGACACTTTATTATATATATAATACCTTTTATAATCTAGCAGTGTTAATTTCTGCTATGTTCTTTTGGTAACTCACAACAGTCCTGATATGTTATGATGTGAGGACTACACAAAGATATGGATGACTGGGAATAGGGTATAGAAATGTGGTAATGCAAGTTAGGATAGAAAGTGAATTAGGTACAACCCTTTGGACTCACCAAGATAGGATAGATAATGGAGTATTTTCTCTGAATTTGTCAAATGCTAATGGACTAGACATTGTTAATATAATTCTTGCCTATAGTTATTGTACTTATTGTATTAGACAAAAAGGGGGAAATATTGTATGATATTTTGTTTGTGTTCTGACAAATAAAGCTTGCCTGGAGATCAGAGGGTGGAGCTAGCCACTAGTTAACCATAGAGGCCAGGTGGTGGTGGTTCTCACCTTTAATCCCAGCACTTGGGAGGCTCATGCCTTTAATCCCAGTACAGTCAGGATGTCGAGACAGGAACATAAGGAGGGTGGGGACAGGATCTCAGCCCCTCTTTCTGTTAGAGGATTCATAGAGGTAAGAAATCTCTAGTGGCTGCTGCTCTGCTTCTCTGATTTTTACCCCGATATTTGACTCTTGGTTTTTATTGATAAGACTAATTAGCATCACACTTCAATAGGGTCCTTTAAGTGTGCCATCACTTTATGTAGCTATCTCTAGTTACTTCAGATATAATAATGCCTATGAAATTATTATTATTCATAATTTCACTACACTCATTCATATAAAGAACTTGGATCAGTTATCCTGCATTATCCTCTCTTATTCCTGTCCCTTTCCCTCAAAACTCCCTTCTACTACCCAGCAACTTCTATTTCTCATCTTTTTTGTCTGTTTGTGACCCACTACATTTAATTAGGGTGTTTGGAGACAGGGTCTCATGTAGCCTAGGCTGGTCTCAAATTCACTGTATAGCTAAGGATAGTCTTGAACTCCCGATTTACTTCCTCTACTTCCAGAGTGCGAAGAATATAGGCATGTGCTGCCATGCCCAGCTCTTCTTTCCAGAATTAAGAAGTATGTGTTGTATATGTTGGGTACTCAGTAATAATTGTTGAATAATGGTTTGGTGGATTTAGACTACCAATTATTTAGACTCCAAAGTGTATCTTCAGAAAAGAGATCATTCATTATAGCCAAAGTTGCTGGGGGTGGGCATGGAAAATGGTTGTCAAATATAAAAAGAAAGGAAAATTCACTATTTTTGGTTATGTCTTTACCTCAGATGTGGAAACATGAAGGCTTTTTTGCCCTCTATAAAGGATTTTGGCCAAACTGGCTTCGACTTGGACCCTGGAACATCATTGTATCCTTTTAGAAATTGAGAATACCAGCCAGTGCTTCAATGTCCCAGGTAATTCTAGGTTATGGAAAGGTAATTTTGATATTAAATGCTTTATAGGCATGTAAGAAACTCAAGCATCCCACTGGAGACCAGTGTGAATGGAACCAATAGTAAAACAACTTTCCCTTGGAGGCAAATACACATTTAAATCGACAGAAAAGATGTGCCAAATGTTCCTCTTTAAATCAAAATGTCTAAGATGGCTCCATGTGTAAAGTTGCTCACCTCCATACCTGGTGACCTGAGTTTAATCTCTGGGATTTATGGTGGAAGGAGAGAATTGACTCCTGTAACTTGTCCTCTGAACTCCATTTACATACCGTGGCAGTACATACCCTTCCCAGCAAATAAACAACTAACTAACTAACTAACTAACTAACTAAGCAAATAAATGTAATGCAACAAAATGTCAAGCACAGCCAGTTGTGCTCTGAACTCCCTGCACACACTGTAGCAGGTGCATGCCCTCCCCAGCAAATAGTAAACAAACAAACAAATAAATGTAATAAAACAAAGTGTCAAGCACAGCCAGTCTTAAAAGGGCTATGAAATTTTTAGCAACACTGATCGAAGATGCTCACAGGAAAGTGCATGCTATTGTGGTCTAGATTTCTTTCTTTTTTTTTTTTTTTTGGTTTTTCGAGACAGGGTTTCTCTGTGTAGTTTTGGTGCCTGTCCTGGATCTCGCTCTGGAGACCAGGCTGGCCTTGAACTCACAGAGATCTGCCTGGCTCTGCCTCCCAAGTGCTGGGATTAAAGGCGTGTGCCACCGCTGCCTGGCAGTGGTCTAGATTTCTTAACAAATAACTATGAGACCCAAATAGCTGGAAAATCCTAACAGGACACAAAGCATTCATGCAGTGAAAGACTCCACAGCCAAGTGGGATTCTATTATTGCGAGTGCATTTCTCCCCTTCAGCTGTGCTTGAGTACCTCATGTGTTTAGAGCCATGTGCTGGATACTGCGTGTGGTGCTAATGTGTGTACTTGTGAGCTTGACAGGGTTGGAAAATAGCTCCCCACTCTTCTGGAATCCGTAGGCTGAACAGAGAGAATATTTCTTTCTCTCTTTGTAATTGTGTGTTGTGTTGTGTTTGTTCTGTTTGCTTTTGAAAACTGTAACTTTATTATAATCAGTTTCCATTGCTGAGTGCCATTGATCATGGTGGGTACATAGTGGGCACTCAACACAGTTTATCTTAAGAAAAGTCTTCTAAGGCAATCCTCTTTAGACTAAGTACATTAATTTAAGAGAATGCAATGCCCAGTTTTCAAAATGGGTTTAACTTTCACTATCAACTCAGAAATCTTCCCTGACTCATTTTTCAGTTTTTTATTACATATGAGCAGCTCAAGAGGCTTCAGATCTAAGAACTGAACATCTGTGAGCCCAGCCCTGCCGCCCTTTCTACTGTTCTCCTTTGTGTTCCTATTGTATTTTGACAAAGACGTATGTGTTTACAGAACCAGTGGTCTCCCAAGAGCCCTCTAATGGAAGACTAGTAGGATGACTTAAGGTTGTTGATGCATTTGTGTTACCTCTTCCCTAAGAGGAAGTATTAACATTGCGAGTGTGACCCCAGATTGGTGTCTTCTGTGAAGATGGATACTGATGGGTGACATTCAAAAGGGCCTTCTTTTCAAACGTGGGTTAAATGTAGTTGGTTATCCCCAGATAGGCTACAGCAGAAGGCTACCAGCACAGTTCCTGCTAGCTATGTTATAGACCTTGGTTCTCATTAAACTATTTATTGGCTGAATCATTTTGACTTTGTCTTCATTTACCCTCTTCTTTCCTAACTCTAAGTTACATTCTCTGGGAAGTGAAAAAGAGAAAGTGACTATGAAATCGGGACTGGACTCTTAAAACACATTTATGGGAGTAGAATAAGTACATTGTGTTTTTGCAAGGCCATTTGTCAACATAATGCCACCAACTTCTAAACATCAGGGCAGTGGTTCTTTCCAGAATATGAAACAAGTAAGCAAGTGGATCATTTGGAAGGTTCTACAGATTAAATGCTAACCAAGGTTTACAATACAGCCCTGTGCTCTGGGTTAAGGTCTTCATAATTATCCGCTCATGTGTTTATTCAAATGTTAGGTGCCTTTTATTTCCTGGATGCTGGGGATAAGAAGAATGAGTCTATCTCTGTTTTGAAAGCTTACCTTACAGTAGAAACTGCTTCTACGCACTGTGAGAGGGATGGTCAAAAAGCTGCAGGAGGATGGAGGAGAAAGAGCTTTACTTAGAGGCTTTGCCAAAGCTTCATAGTGGAGTTGACATTTACGCTGAGTCAAAGGAAGAGTGGATGTTACCATGTGGATAAGGCCTTACACATCTTGACAAGTGTTTAACAACATATATCTGCCATTAGAGAATCATAAAGAATGGTTTTATTGCCCTAAAACTCCTCCTAGCCCTTGACAACCACCAAGACTTTTACTGTCTCAATGGTAATGCCTTTTCCAGAGTATCATAATTGGAATCATATAGTAGCCTCTCACATGGGCTTCTTTTACTTAGTGATGTTCATTTAAGTGTCCTCTATGTCTTTTAGAGATTTCTTTATTTTTATTTTGTGTGCATGGGTGTTTTGCCTGCATTGTATGTTTGTGTACCACCTGTGTGCCTGGTGCTCCTTGGAAGCCAAGAAAGGGTGTTGGATCCCCTGGAACTGGAGTTATAGAAGATTGTGAACTGCCATGTGGTTGCTGGGAACTGAACCTGCATCCTCTGCAAGAGCAATAAGTGCTCTTAAACACCAAGCCATCTCTTTGTCCCCATTCTATATCTTTTGATGGCTATATATCTCATTTTGGTTTAGTGCTATGTTAGACCACACTTTGTCACTGGGACATAATACCAGAGAAACATAAAGAGAGAGGTTGTTTTGGCTCATGGTTTGATAAGTTTTGGTTCAATTAGGTGTAATGACCACACTTTGGGAGCTGTGATGAGGACCACGGTGGCAGAAAACCATGATAGAAGAAAGCAATGCGCTTTGTAGTAGCCAGGAAGCAAGGAGAAAGAGATGAAGGGACCCGTGTACCAAAATAGCCTTCAAAGATGTATCTCCAGTGACCTATTTCCGGCAGTTTGGCCCTACCTCATCATTTCCCACTACATCCCAGTGATACCATCAGCCAAAGACCAATACCTCAACACAGGATTCTTAGGAGGGCAACCCTTAAGATCCAAACCTTAACAGTGGTGAATAATACTCTGTTTCCCCTGTGCACAACAGTTTATCCATTCCATTCACCTATTAAAGGACTTTTTGTTGCTTTCAAGTTTGGGCAATAATAAAGAGGTGGCAAACATTTGTGTGTAGGATTTTATGTAGGTGTAATATTTTAGTTTTCTTATGCAAATATCAAGGAGCATGATTGCAGAATGGTATGAGAATGTTTAATCGTACAAGACGTTGCTTAATAATTTGCATTTGGTATTTTTTTAAACTTGTTTTTGAGACCTTAGTACATGAGCATGGTATCTATATCATCCCCACTCCTCCTTCCCTCCACTCTGGCTCCTCCTGTGCCCCCCATTCATGGCCTCTTCTTTAATTATTACTTATATCCCTTAATAGAACATTTTAAGTGATTTCCTCTCTTCTGATGTCATTAACTTTCCTTGTTATAATTTCTTACACTGTATCACAGTTTATAACTTTATATTGTATTCGTGTGACCATTCAAGTAACATCCACATTTCTGTTCAGGCTGAAATCTCTGTAAAGAAAGGGTTGCCAGGTGTGGTGGCAAACACCTTTAATCCCAGCACTTGGGAGGCAGAGGCAGGTGGATCTCTGAGTTCGAGACCAGCCTGGTCTACAGAGTGAGTTCCAGGAAAGCCAGGGCTGTTACACAGAGAAACTCTGTCTCAGAAAAAAAGAACAAAAAACAAAACAAAAACAAAAACAGAGAAAGAAAGGAATTATATTGACTGCTGGATTCTTAATGTCCAGCAAGTTACATATGGTAAGTATCTGTCAAATGATTAAGTGAATTAATCCGTAGCCAAAGTATCAGATAAAATACCTAAAAATATAGTAAAGGTTCAGAAGGTACTATAGTATATGTTAACTTAAAAATTGAATTACTAGATAGACGATTTATGTTAAAGATTACTTCAAACTTGCGCCACTAGAAGGGGCAGAAGTGCCATGGTTTGAAGTACTGTCTGTATACTGATGACTTCCGGATGGACATCTCCAGCCTGGGTCTTTCCCCTGACCTGCCTACTAGTTTTGTGTGTATGTGCCATTGTCTACTCCATATCTCTGATCAAGTCTAATGGGTACTTCAGATGTGTGTGTATGTGTGTGTGTGTTAGAGAGAGAGCAATACTTCAATAATTTATGTGCCAGATACCATAGTAAGTATAATGTATTTACAAAATGAAGTCCTTAAAACCACCCTGCAAGGCAGATACTAGTCTCATTTTTTTTTCAGATTAGAAATTGGCACACAGGGAAGTGACGTACTTTGCTCATCAAAAGTAGCAAGTACTAACCAAAGTCTAGCCCATGAGCTCATGCTTATGACTATTTGAAAGGTAAACTGACTTACTTTGTTAGGAGTCACTTAAAGTTTCTAGCAGGTGAGCACTAAAAATAGTGATTCCATTAATTCCTTGACCTTCACAACATCATTAGAGAAAGGAGGTCAGTAG